>NC_056741.1:503895797-503965797 GCF_019279795.1 Protopterus annectens | reverse complement strand
TCTGAGCGAACAATCTTTTATGTGAATGCCAGGTCCTTGTCCAGCTCGACTCCCACCTCGTGACCAGCAATCCTTGGCTACATGTCCTTCTTTCTTACAATTCTGGCATTTTACCTTGTACTTTGTTTTATCACAGGTTTGATTTACTTCCCCTTCATTGACATATACTGTTTTAACTTCTTTTGGTTTATCTGTTAATTCTTTCCTCATTTCCCAAAGTGATAACAAAGCTTTATATAAATCATCATATGTACAAGGTTGACCCCTTCCCTAGGACAGCCCTTTTCAACCAAATTGGTAATCCTTCTAACACTGTTCTTAGAAATGCTGGGAATGGGAAACAAATGACATGGAAGAAAAACAAATAAGGGAAATGGTACAAAATATTTTCAATAAATGTCAAATACAAATGGACTTACCTCTAAATCCTTTACCTTTATATTGTACAGCTTAGTTTTGTAGAGATCAGTGTACAGAGTATGAACATAGAGTAGAAAGTGAGGTAGGTAAAATTACCAAACTCCAGTGTAATGGGATCATCATAACACCTACAGTATGTGGATTAACAGTGACAGGAACAGATGAAATTAAGCTATTATGGGGTCCTGGATTTGAACAAGGTGCTCATAAGACCTTAAATGCAAAAACAAACAAATATAGTCAGCAGTTAGGAAGCTTACTAAAAATTCTAAGAGAACAGCCAGACATCATTAAGAAAGAGAAAATAGAAAAATTTCAAATAATACAAGGAAGTGAATGGAAATGGGTTAGATTGCCAGAACCTTGGTCGATACCAGGAGAATTCAAAAAAGGTCCGTTACATAGGGTACAAACAATTGAGCCTGAAAAATGAAAACTGTTGTTAACTTATTATCATAATTTCCTAGGTCATCCAGGAAGGGAAAGACTGCAACAAATTGTTAGTTCTAGATTTAAATGGGAAGAAATGACTACAGACATCCAAAATCATGTAGATAGATGTGTTACATGTGCCATGCACAATGTGGGAAAACAAAATAGGAGAAAACAGTATAGACTCCCACAAGCATTGGGACCCTGGGAAAGGGTAAACATAGATTTTGTAGGACCTCTTCCAACAGCACCAGGAGAGTTTCATTTATTACTTACTTTGATAGATGAATATACTGGATGGGTGGAAGCTCATCCAACAAAAAAGGAAGATGTGAACTTAGTAGTTAGAATAATAAGTGAAAGGATCATCCCAACATGGGGAGTGCACTGAGAAATACATAGTGATCAAGGGACTCACTTTAATGAAAAAATGACAAAACAAATGTGTAAAACTTGGGGAATCAAACAGACGTTTCATACTCCTTACCATCCTCAGAGTTCTGGAAAAGTCGAAAGAGCTAATAGAACTCTGAAGGAAGGATTAAAGAAAATGATTTCTAAGTACGGGAATCATTGGGTAAACCATTTACCCAACATTTTGATTAAGATGCAAAATTCTCCTCAGGGATGTGGGTTAAATCCACATGAACTAATGACGGGTCAACCTATGAATTTATAAGCAGGAGAAATCCCTTATGGGATACCATTAGAAGAAACAAAATTGCTGGACCAGCTCCAAGACCAAATCAGTTGGGCAAAAGGGAGAGTCTGGGAAGCTGGACAAGCCCATAATCTAGAACTGTGTAAACAAAATGAGATTTGGGAATCAAGAGAGGTACAATTGGAACAAGGAGATCTTGTAATGGTCTGTCAGTTTGGAAACACAAGTAAATGGGATTCAAAATGGATAGGACCCTACATTGTTATCAAGGTGGGGTTAGTGGCTGTACAAATCCAGCCATATAAAAATCAGCCACCAAAAAGTGGTTGGATTCATAAAGATCATGTTAAAAGATTAAAACAGAGGGGAGAAAATTGAATAACTTATACATGTAATAACTGATATAAAGGGAAATAATATAAGATACAACTAATAAGAAAATGATTCTTTTCTTTTCCAGAAAATATCGAATCATGAAAACCCTGATATTAATCGTGATCCTGACAAGTTTTTACTCAGCCACACAAGGAAAGATAAACTTCAATACCTTTACCAAATCACTGCAAATGTACTTGGAAACCTTGAATGCTAAACAATGTTGGATCTGTGCTGAGATACCACAAGATACAAACAGTAGGAATTCCATATGCACTATTCCATCTACCCTTCTGGAAATGTTGAATCTCACAAACCAAGACTGTGTTCCAAAGAATGACTCTATCCCAAGGAAATACCCTTTCTTAAAGTTTGTTCATACAAACGTGACTGATAATGTTTGCTTACAAGGAGAAGGAACAAGTAATCACCCATTTATTGAGAAAAGTTCTTGTAGTATTATTTATGCTACCTGAATTACCAGGGAACAGTGTTTTGAATGTTTTTAGTAATGAAACTTGCTGGACATTTAGAAAAGCTAAAACTAAACACTCCACAAAAGAAGATCAAATACAGGGTAAGGTATCACCTCAAAAAGCAAAAAAACAATCCAAAAAGAAGGAGGTAGATACGCCACAACTATCGAAGCAAACCAGGTAGATAAAAGTAGAAAAATAACCCTTTATTCAAACGAAAGCGCTTACTTAAAGTGTAAGAAGTCTTCTTTATTGTCACACTTATTATGTAGTGTAGTGTAGTGTAGTGTGACAATAAAGAAGACTTCTTACACTTTTATTCTTCCATTCAAGTCTGCTTTTTTACCTTTATTGAAGACTGAAGACTGCTTTTTTACTTTGATTTGGACACTGGAGCCTAACCTCAGCATTTTTTCTGGATTTTTGTTTGCCTTTACTGTGTTTGCAGAGGTATTCTGGTTGCTATTGGGCATTTTCTGCATAGTAATGTGTTCATCAGTGTTTTATCCCAGAAAAAAAATACAAATAGATAAGTAAATAAATGCATGAATAATGTACATGTGCTGGAAAGTCCTCTAACCCTTCAGTTTTCACACTGTTGGTCATCAGTCCTCTCTTCCAGGCAGCCTACCTCAGGATCTATTTTCACATTTGACTGAGGTGCATCTTAACAAATGTGCTCCTTTTCCTTGTGCATAGGTTGCTATTGGATTCCTTAGCTTGTGTGCACTGTCAACTTGAGGATCCAAGCTGCCATTATCCATGACCAGATATGAGACTCAGTCCTGTACAAATTCTATTCTGTCACTTCCCAGTCACTCCTTTTTTCCACTCCTATTATTCAAAAATGTCACTACATGATGTGTTTTCTAGAGCACCTGGTTTGTTTTAACTCACTTTGTCTAATATCGACTTAATTTTCAATCTCTCTCTCTCTCTCTCTCTCTCTCTCTCTCTCTCTCTCTCTCTCCTCATTTCTTAATTCTGTCAAGTTCTGCTTTTTGTGCATTATTTTCAAAAGGACTTCTGAGTGTCAGTAGTCAGTTGCCTGCAGGTTCACACCAAGCCACAGTGTGCACCACATGCCCCCCAAGAAGATTTTAGAAGCCCACAGCAACTTCACATTGCTCTTGGCAGCCCATGTTTGCTCTACAGTATCAAAAGCAGCCTGTAGTTGCTTTAGATACCACATACTTTGCAGCTGACTAACAGGTCTGTGCTGTCTCATGTCATATTTGCAACTAAACCTGAATTACTTCATTTACTTTATTTAGTCGGGTAGTGTATCCACTAAACATAATTTATCCCATTTAGTTCATATAGTAACTCTTTGTAAACCCTCCATAAGAAAATCTGCATATTTTTTTCCACTTTGCTACAGTCTGATAACTAGTGCATTAAACCACATATGGCTAATTAAATCTCTGGACTAAAATGGAAAGTTAGCCTGCTTGTTTTGTTTCTGTTGCCAGCCCAATAGTACTTGATATCCAGTAACATAGATACAGTGGCAGCTGGTGACTTCAAATCAAAGGGGGGCTACAGGAGACAGCTGAACGGGTGGGGTCAATTGGAAGGGGTGTGGCCAGATAGAAAGGGGAGGAGCTACGCTCAAAACCACCAAAACTGTAACTTTCATTAAATATGCTGCCCTAGGTGCCAAACCATCATTATGAGAGTCCAATCAAGACAAAATGAAGTGTAGAAAAAATATTTCAATGCATTGGTTGCATGGCAGCTTACTTAATATCTAGATAGAAACAAAAAGGTTGTGAGGCATGAAAAAATATATTACTTTTTAAATACATTACTGGAATGCCAGTCAAAATCAAGTATAAGAAAAAACAAGCAGCACTCAACTCAAACCACTTCTCCTTGCACTGCAGTTCTAATTATAATTTATATTCAGCTTTATTAAAGTATTAAGTAACATGCTGAAAGTAGAAATCTCTGTGATACCCTCACTTGTAAAAATGTTTCTTATCCAAAAAAGACCTGCTGCCTAAGAACAACTATCTACTTGTTTCATGGGGAAAACATGATCAAAGTAAAAAATGAAAAGCAAACAAGCTCAAGATACATTGCTTAAAGGATTACTGCACAGGTTATGGACCACACATGATAGGTTGGCATTCTGTTTAGTTTACAGGTAAAGCCTACAAAGATGACTGCAAGTCTCCAACAAATGTAATGAGCTTCTTAAAATAATGTAATCCTGTCCTTTATTACAAATACTGTCATATGCATTTCAATACCCAAGGGTTATACATTATCTAGTTATGTAAGTGTTCTCTGCATGGCAACAACAGAAAGGCTTTCAATGTTGGCAATTCTTTAACAGTATGCTTATTAACCCTTGCATCTTACAATCTCAGACAAGCAACGGACACTTCCTGAATAATTGGGGGACACTTCCTGAAAAATTAAGCATAAATCAACAGTATAAAATATGACAGAAACCAGAACATTCTGCAAAATCAAGGACAGATGAAAAGTCACTGTAGTACTTGTATCTATCTTGGATGGGGGGAATACTCTGCACATTTACACTGCATAACTGCTCCTTGCCTTGCTTGAACACATCCAGAGTCACTACATGGGGGAGTGGGGTGCAACAAGTATGTCACAATTTTAAATGTCTCTGGCTGACTGTGATGGCCCTGACACATTTGCCATACCTCTCAACATCAGAGCAAGAAATCTGGACAAAGCCATACATAGAAGTGGGACAAAGACCCAAAAATAAGGGCAATTTTTAAATATTGCTCTTATAAACTTAGAAAGATAATCAAATAATAGGTATTGCATTAGTATTAATTTTCTGAAGGGTATGAAATCTGAAACTCAAATGTCTGTCATTATTTTCGAACTTCAGTCTTTAATGATTTGCCACTAATTTGGCAAAAAAAAAAAACACAATTTTATGAAAAATGGACCAAAATGTGATGCAAATATATAAAATAGCCACACAATACAGCTGGGAAGCTGTCAAAGAAAGGACACTTGTTTAATATTAGTACTGCTAACTTCAGCAGCTGACAAAATAAAAGAATCTACATGCATTTCTGAAATAAAAGTAATATATAACTCTGATTATTACAGTTATTTATTAATTGTAAACCATCCATGTTTTCTTCCAAAACTGTCATTTTGCGGAGGGGTTATTAGGGGAAGAGCAACATTTTGAGCCAAAATCAGGGACATTTGAGAGGTTTGGATATGCCTAATTCTATAAAGCAATTTATTTGCATGTACCTCTCAACCTGTTAATGCAGGAAATCTGGACAAGGCCAAATATATTGGGGGAACATATAATCAGTACTAAAAATTGCTCTTGTATAAACTAAGACAGTTGTTAGAATATAACAGGTCTTGCTTTAGCATGCATTTTTTTGAAGGTTGTGAAGTCTAAAATTCAGTGTCTGTCATTATTTAGTGACTTAATTCTTAAATGATTTGCCAGAAAACCACAAATTTTATGAGGAACAAACCAAAAATAAGAAGCAAAAATGTATTCATTCTGTGAAAATCTGGACAGTTGAGAGGTATAGTTCAGCCGGGGCTGTCTTTGAGTTTGCCACCCTTCCCCCTCACAAAATAATTGTCGAATGAAGCCTCCCCATGCAGCCATTCCAATGAACAATTACTTGGCTATTTCACCCCATTTACTATAAACATTAATGTGCATACTGCTTTACTTCTACGATGATTTGGACTTCATTTGAAAGTTTTATTTTGCATTTTACAGCACAAACACTAAGACATCTGCTGAACAACGCAATGCAGTCTCACAATGAAAACTTACTTAGCATTAAAACTTCTCTGCCCTTGAAACTCACATTCATTGAAACCCTCATTCAAAGAAAATACATTTGGCTAGTGGCAGATAAAGATTAATTGTGGGCTATTTTCAAATGATAGGCCCCTTGCACACAAAACATACACATGTTCTGTGATACATCTTCCTGATTGCATTAAATTATATTTCTTGTATAATACGGTACAGTTGTTAGAGGGTGTTTTAAATTTATTGTTTTGAACATTTTTCCAGTAAACAATGAAACAAAATGAATGCACCAATAATGACAATACTGCCCAACTGAGAACATTTCCATCATAGAAGTGTACTCAAACTTCTACAATCCACCAGTATCAGTAACTGTGTCCAATCTCTGCAGAAGTACAAAATATCTAAATAGTTCCACATTAAAAAGATATGTAACTAATGAAGAGGTTGCTGCTAGCAAACAACTTTATAATTCATTGTTTCATCTACAAATAAAGTGCCTGTTGCCCTTGAGGAATAAATTGCCTATATTACATTAAAAAATGATAAGCTAGTAATATTGCAATAGGAAATAGATGACAAATAATGGATGGGTTCATAGTTACTAGGTATCTTCACCAAAGAGGATAATCTCAAGATGGCAGCATCCACCCCATTTGCAACAAAGTACAATATCAGCAATGCATCTATATACTGTGGGAATAGAACCCACAGCCTTCTGTATCAAAAGCAAGTATACTATCTGTTGTGCTATTAACAATGCAAACAGGTTTAACATAAGCAGCACTAAACTTCTCTTCCCCTGCAGCTCTTAGCCCCTTGTAAAATCTACTCAAAACTCAGCTGTATCTCTCAGCTTTGCAGCACAAGAAATCTGGAAAAAAGCCAAAATGTATTGGGGAGGGACTAAAGCCCAAAAACCAGGGACACATTTTAAACATTGCTTGTATAATCTTGGAAAGTTGCTAGAATAAAACACTCTGTTACTCCCATGCATTTCACTGCCAAGTCTTGAATGCAGAACTCTGTGTAAAACAATCAGAGCAATAGACCACTATGCCAATTCAGCTGTTTTGAGAAAGAGAGGAAGACTGAAACTTAAATGGCTACCATTTAGTGAATTCAGTTCTCTCCACAGCTGTCAACCTCTTAGCACAAAACATCTGGACAAAGCAAGTAATGGGGGAATACAGCCCTGAATCATATTCAGTGAATTCAGTTCTCACCATAGCTCTCAACCTTAGCGCAAAAAACCCGGACAAAGCCAATAATGGGGGAAAATAGGGACAAATTTCAAATATTCATCTTATAAACTTAGAAAATTGCTAGAATAAAATGTTTTGTGTCACTATGTACTTTCTGAAGATTATGAAGTCTGAAATTCAAATGCCTGTTAATTTTATTTATTTAACATGTGTTAACCAGAAAAGTCTGACTTGGAACAAAAGCCAATTTTCAGCAGTGGCCCAGGGAGAAATACTGCAGACACATGTTTTTGTAACATGGGAAGATACCAGA
This sequence comes from Protopterus annectens, assembly GCF_019279795.1. NCBI lineage: Eukaryota > Metazoa > Chordata > Ceratodontiformes > Protopteridae > Protopterus > Protopterus annectens. The sequence continues at coordinate 503,958,128 of NC_056741.1, read as the reverse complement.
GCAAACCCATACAAACACAGGGAGGACATGCAAACTCCACACAGAAGGTACCTCAGCCAAGAATCAAACCAGAGAGCCTCTAACTGTGAAGCAACAATATAACCACTGCACCATCAACTCCTTAAGGAATTGAAAACTCAGAAACCACAGATTGTACGAGGAACAGAACAGAACAAAATATGAGGCAAACATCTGCAAGCATTTTGGAAATGGTGGTGGGTAGGGAATTCAAGCTCTTATTATCTGCACTCAAGGTACAGGGTTCAAACCTCCCAACAAGTATACTGAGTTCTCTCTAGCTACCAGTATAAACCAACTGGGGCATTTCACACACACACACACACACACACACACACACACACACTAAAATCTCTTAAATTGACACTGTAAAAAAGTCCTTGTCAAAACCTACACACACTAAAATCTCTGACACTGTAAAAAAAAAGTCCTTGCCTAAACCCATAAAGATGTGGTCTTGGTGAAAATCCCAAACCACATCAATTTCAGGCACATTTTCAAGATTCACTAAGATCTAAATTATCTCAAAACCAGTACAACAGGCCACAGTAACAATGTTTTGGTGTTTGGTGACAATCAATGGTCAGGCACACATATCCTCCATTCACTAATCAGAATGAAGACAGTGTGTCAGGGGCTTGTCTTTCAAGTGCCAGGATCTCTGATATCTCAAAGGGTCCCTAAGATCCTTGCATTTAAGAAATATGGCATGATGACTGCCCATATGGGAAGAATGACTTGGATTACAAAACACTAACAGATATACAGATAGACATGTCAGAACTCACCATGCAAGTCATAAATACAGTCGAGACTGTGATCTTGTGTGGAATCCTTCCTTCTCCAAGAATGATGCCTTGGTGCAAAGAAAAGATAACAGGCTTCAGTAATTGGTTAAATGCACAGACACACACACACGCACACACACACACACACACACACACACACACACACACACACACACACACACACACACACACACACACACACACATATATATATATATATATATATATATATATATATACGATATATATATATATATATATATATATATACATATATATATATATATATATATACATATATATATATATATATATATATATATATATATATATACATATGTATATATATATATATGTATAGATATGCACACATATATACAGACATACAACAACAGTTAATACTTAGGTGCTACATGGAGTTTTCCAATCCTGGCTGGGTCACATGTCATCTTCCTTCCATTAAAGCTCTTCTTTGCTGCTGAAAGCCAGCCCTCCTGGCATCATATTCATGTGAAAAAGGGAGTCTCTGTGATTGCCAGAGAGGTTCCCCTTTGGGCCTTTTTTTCAGAACAACAGACCTTAGTTAGGAAAAAACACACTGCTGCAGCTCCATATTGACCATAGTTACATAAAGGTAAAGAGTGTAGATGTGAAGTTGAACATGCGGTTATGCAGAATTAAATAATTATACTGAGCACATCTCAAAAAGGAAACACTAGGTGGCACTATAGTTATGAACGGTTCCAGAGACTTGCAAATGTTTCTCCATAATAGCTGAGAATCAGAATCCTGTAGACATATGTATGTCAATATAGGACTTTGATTACATCTAGCAACTGACAACTGAACAGGGAAAGTAATGGAGCTGAGAATGACTAAAATAATGCATTTAGACTTAAAAGGTTCAAATGACAGCAGTGAATTAAATGTAGTACTGATACCTATCCAGTTACTAAATTGTATATCTTATTTTTAAGTATTTCCTGCACCTGTTATGTTAGAAATTCACATGGTATTTCAAAGCTGTCATCATTATTTAGACAAGTTTTACATTAAATCCTCACTTCATTTTAATTTAAATAAAAGTTATACATGGTGGGCATTACCAGAGATGCATACTGTACTCTGAAACTTTGAAGCTATTATCAAATATTTAATGCTTGTAATTTATGTTTGTTCACATGTAAAGAGAGCAAGTATGATAATATATTTTAAAATGAGGATTCATTTGAAACAATCCACCTCAATCCACTTTAATAACTAGCACCAAGCAAATTTTTATTTCAGTGAATTCTGTATTTTAGTAGAGCTGATTTGCAGTTTGAAAATAAATGAAAGTTCATTGACATAAGATTAAATCCAGGATTTATATCTATCAGTTTTAAAGAGTAATTTTAGTTTAATACTGTGACTTATTTGTACTTTTTCTTATATGCACAATAAATATAAATTCACTGCAAGGAATACTCAATCAACCAAGTAGATAGTATTAGAAGTATTAAATATAAGAAGAAATACATGTTGTGTTGAATGAATTGTATAGCATAAAATGTCATTTTCATGAAAATCCCATATTTTTTTTCAAATCCAAGAAAGTCCAAATGCAGGACTTACTAGTATTTATGTTTCTCTAACTATTTTACTTAAAATGTTGATATAGCATTAAACCTGACTGTTTTAGAGGTGTCTTTTACCAATACTTCACACACCTTAACTACATAGAGTACATATATCTGTGTGTACAACTGTGTGTGTGTGTGTGTGTGTGTGTGTGTGTGTGTGTGTGTGTGTGTTAGTATACTTGTGAGTGTGTGTGTGTGTGTGTGTGTGGGGGGGGGTGGGTGTGTGTGTGTGCTTGTGTGCGCACACATGTGGGTGCATGCATATAAGTTACCTCTCAAATATCTAGAATTTTGCAGAATGACCAGATTTTCAATCAAATTTTGGTCTGTCCCTCATACAGTTATTGTTTTTTTTTGAAAATAATGGCAGACATTTCATTTTCAGACTACGTATGCTTCAGAAAATTAATGTTAATGGAGATCCTATTATAATTGCATATTTCTAAGTTTATAAAAGCAATATTTAAAATCTTTGCCTGAATTTGGGCTGCTGCCCCTCCACCATTATTTTTGGCATTGTCTGTAATTCTTGCACTAATAGGTTGAGAGGTGTCTGTGCGTACTCGCGCATGTGTGTGTGTGTGTGTGTGTGTGTGTGTGTGTGTGTGTGTGTGTGTGTGCGCGTGCGTGTGTGTGTCTGCTTTTTGATTGAATGACCATGACATTAAATGCAAAATCACTGAATAAAAATGGTTGAAAGTCCATTTTTCTGGATGATAATTGATTGAAATGTCATTTTATTGAATGTGATATTGGTAGGTATAGTTTTGTAATACAGAAGCAAACGAAGAAGCTTTCTGTTGTGCTTGAGATGACATATACATAATCATTGCTGATCCAGTTTGTGTATGCATACTGGAAGTGATTCCAACTGTATTGTATTTTCACTTTTCTTCAAAGTTATGCTACTGTGAAATTAGTACATTTAAGTAAAGGGCGTGTGTGTGGGCAAAGCTCCCCACATTTAACAGTGCAAGCCAGTATGCCCCCTGCAAACAAAGCATTTTGGAATACTTTTTCCTTGGATATTTTTGATTGTATCATGTTTCAGTTTGTTTAGAATGTGCTTAAATGACATTTCAGTGTAGTTGGCTTCCAGACATTTTGACTGACTGATTTCTTTTTAGCGAAATTGTCTTTCAGTGAGTTGCCTACAATCTATGTGTCTATATGTGTTCAGTCTGAGTGAGAAAATGTATTTTTATCAAATTCTACTATGTCTGCTTTATTCACTAATTTAATGTGTTTCTAATATGAGGCACCACATAAATGTGTTACAATTAATGCAGGCAATTTATTGATATATTGATTTATTTTATTGAACGCTACTTATCAAACACTTACTACAAAAAAAGTTTAGCTTTTCTGGGAAAAATGGAAGACCTGTTCTGGTTAACTCCTAGCTTATAGCTGATGTAGTGGGAGGTTTCAAGAATCAAGCCAATATTTGCAGTAAGTAATTCAGTCATCAGTTCAATAAGTGCACCATACTGTCATCAATATTTGATTTATACATTCTATTCACCTCAGAAGTAGAGTTCAATAAAATATTAATAATCATTTCAAAGCTGAAGGCCAGTGGTAGAGCCAGATAAAGATGTCATTTCCACCTTGAAGTATTTGTTAATTTCTGAGAAATTTACTTACCTGCATTTCTGAGTTTTTTATTTTGTAACACAGACAACATCACTAGAATGTTCCCAAAGATGTCCATAATGGTTGTGAAGATCATCACAGAGCCCAGCAAAATTGTTAAACTTTCTGAGATCTCATAAACTGGAAAAGCAGTCTGATTTTGAACAAGCAGTTTTCCATGGCTTATAGCCTTAATAACTAAAGTATTCATGGAAATATTTATCAAGTTAAGAAAATCTGAAAATATAAAACAGCAAGAATCAGTCTTGGATATGGTACCGATCACAATGCATGCACGTTGTTTACTGATTTATATTGCACTATAATTAGCAGCATAGTAATTAAAGTAACAGTTATGAATGCTGGTGCCTGAATTATGTATCACATCAGGATATAAACAGAGATCTACAAAGGCTTTGGAAACTTTGGTATAACTTGCTATAGAAGAATATTCTGTTATTAACACAATAGTTCAGAGAGGGTTTGTTTCTTCTCACTTTCCACAGCTGGCAAGTGAACAGTCTTCTTGATAAGTTTCAGAAACCTCTTAGTTACCTGGTGTGATCTGACTTTGATATTCCTTTTAAATAGTCAGTGATGCTCCACCTCTGCAAATGTAATGATTTTGGAATATCTATTTTCAAATCACAGACAGAAAAAAATATATTAATTGATTTAATTGCCTCACTTATGTCATGGCTCAGTGCTTTCTAGTATTTATCATCCACACATTTACAACAGCATTCACATTTGTTTATTCTGTTATACACACACAAACACACATATGTGAGTGTGTGTGTTTGCGTGTCTGTATATGTGTGTGTGTGTGTGTGTGTGTGTGTGTGTGTGTGTGTGTGTGTGTGTGTGTATGTGTGTGTGTGTGTGTGTGTGTGTGTGTGTGTATATATACATATATATATATATATATATATATATATATATATATATATATGTATATATATATATATGTGTGTGTGTGTGTGTGTGTGTGAAATAATTTTTCAGATGTATTTTTAGACTGTCTCAATTCTTTTTTCTTAAAGTAAATGTAATTAACATTGCAGACTATTAGAATAGTGGACAGAATCCTTAGAAGGTGAAATTAATGTATTGTGTCTTTACCTGGTGCAAGGACTATAAAGCAATGTTAGACTTGCTTTGCTTACTTAACAATAAGTATTATATACATGAAATAGAATGCAATAGTATACCAACTCATTTACAGTAGACAGAAAAGTCAATGTACTATGCCGGCTACATGGCATGGAAAATTACAGACCTAACATGCATCCAGATGCCCCAGGTCTGATGAATGACCCAGGCAATGAAGAACTACACACTGGGAGTTAGGGTAATGAGACTAAGACTGAGATCAACACTGCTGGGTTTGTCCCACTACAGGGCCATACTCAGGAAAAGGGCAAAAAGTGGACTACACATTCACAGGGGTATGAGAATATGAGCCTAGCTAAGCAGTGCAAACATGCTAGCTAAGTAAAGTGAGCATGTGCAGACTGGGTTAACAGAGTATCTGGCTTTGTCCCAGGTTGGCCAGTCGACAAGTGAGGACTGTAGAGCAATCTAAAACTTCCTTGCATTCACTAGGATGATGGCGAAGGTCTCTGCCCCTCATTGAGCCACATCTCTTGATCCTATGTCCAAAAGACAAAAGAGCTAATTCAGAACTTAGACTTGGTGATCAGGGATGCAATAGGAGTGAAAGTATTAACCATTTAGACAATGATTTTATAAATAATGAATACCTTAATTTTACTCAGTTTTTTCTCTTCTCCCTCTCTGTCTCTCTGTCATGGTATACATAAATTTGATCAGCTGGTGGAAGGTCGACCAGAATATCATCAAAAGCAGTGCAGCAAAAACTCCATATTGCGAATGCAATTGTTACGAAATGCAAAATACCCCCCCCCTTTTAACCTATGGTAGCACTTGTTTAGGTGGTAGAGCTGTCGAAAATGTCACATTCGGTGTTTTGCATGACATTCCGACCGTTTGCCACTGAGAAATTCAACAATTAAACTTGGCGTTATACCCGATCAAGCAATATTAGCTCGATCAAATTAATGTTTTCCCTTTGTCACATATTGCTTTTATGTGTCCTCTCGTGTCTCTTTTCTACCACACTTTTACTTACAACACTACCTTTCTCTTCACTTTCGAGTTATTTTTCTTTTTTTTTTCCACTTCTCTATATGTCCTTTATCTTCTTTCTTCACTTTCTGTCATTTCTTTCTCCCACTCATATACAATTCTGGCACACTTCTGTAACTTTTTTCCACTCTAGATTTTCTGTGTTGCAGTTTTTATTGCACAGTTTCAGCTATGCATTCCCTCTTTATTTCCCTTCTGTTTTTATTCTCCTTCCTTTAGAAATGCAAACATTTCATGCTAAACTAGCTTGTCTTCAGTACAGTTATTGTACATTAATTTTCTCTCATTTAGATTTTAGCTACTTCAGTTCCTAAGCATGTAACTATTTCTGTCAAATATGATAAATGCAGTCATTACACTTTTTTCATGTAATAATTATTTTAAAAATATAACTGTATTAGGTATTTCTTAGGTTTTACTGATTAAGTTTCTGCAGCGGTATCTTCCCTTAGCTTCCAGTGATACAAAATTAATCATTGCAATATGAATAAAAAAATTAGAAAAAGTCAGAAATATTACTTAAACTTTGAATAATACTAAAGGTAAGTTAAAAGTAATAATTTTTGTTGTGTAAGTTGTTCAATGAAGACATTACTGATTCCAAAACCAAAAAATATAAAGTAACCTCAAACAAAGCATAATATTGCCTGTAAAACTTGCAGTGAATCCCAAGGACCACTTATATTGCCCAAGTCTTAATAATCTAACCAACCTGACCACTCTGGAGTGTTGCTGAAATACAACCAGGGAAAACACAAAGTAGTCCCTAAAAATTCATATTTGTCAGAATTTTGTCCGATGTACACAGGCTTCAAGGCAGACTCGCCCTGGCATGTGGGCCATCTCATTTGCCCTTCAGAAGTCTCTACCTCAGGGTTTACTTAACATCACATATCAGCTTAGATATCAAGCATTTCTTTAAAATGTCCTCAATAAAAAATGTAGATTTGCGTGGCATGGTGGGTTAATAAAGTGTACTGTAGGTGTGATGGGCTCGAGTTCGAAGCATGACAGAGGTATTTATTTTGTATATGTGTCTGACAATATTATAACCACATTTCATCATTAAAGCTGTATTTAGCTGAGCTAAGCAAAGCTGTGTGGTGTGGCATGCTGTGCAGCTCTGCACTAAAAAATTATAATTGTAAAGAAAAGAAAAAGGAAGTGATAGGAAAGTGGTGAAATTGGAGAAAGCAGGGGGGAGAACATGGTGAAAGGCAGGTAGGGATGTGCAGAAAGGGTGTAGGAAAGCACCATAGATATCCATTTCTTGTACAGCAACAGCTGTGCACTTTGACATAATTTGTACATGTGTTTGCACTGTCCACCCCAGAGAGAAGGATGAGGACAACATAACTGCATTGTCAAGCCAATTGGACAAAATTACTTGTGTCCAGTGGACACGTGTGAAATGTAGAGCTATGTATGGGATGATAATTTTTTTTGTGGGACAGGTGACCATTTTTTTTTTAGGTGAGAGTGGAATGTTGTGGAAGGGACATAGGTACATGTGGGGGGTAAGTTGGGTAGGAGAGGATGCATTTGCAAACAGACAAGGCAGACAAGACACCAGACAGGGGCAATGTATGACACATGAGTGTAGGTAAAATCCTTGGATGGGGAGGGTGTTGTAGAATGTGAGTCTCATGTGCCTCCAGATGGTTGCAGCATGACTCATGTCCCCACCCATGGGGCTGTCAGCACTGCCTCTTCACTGACCTGAGGGTGGCTGTGCTGGAGGCTGGGCAGCAGGGTGAGGTTGCCCTACCAGGTTGGCCAACATGCCCTCAATCTGGTTCAGGCAGCTGTTATAGCTAGGATGAACTATTCTGCACGTGATGACTGGCAGTTGAGCCTGGGTGGCATCTCCTCCACCACCACTCTCAGAGAGGGGCCTGCCCCTGTCCCCTGAGGTGGTACTACCCAGTCCTGTAGGTATTGCAGGGGTAGCAGAGAGGGCACAACTGGTCTGGCTCCCAGATGTGCTGGTACCAGGTACCTTGGCTGGTTGAGGCAAGGTAGGTGGACCAGCTGTAACCAGCCTACCTTGACATGCTGTGGTAACTGAGGTATAGCAATAAGTGTAGGTTAGTTATCAACAAATCATTGTTAGTAATAACAGCATGGCACAATATTGGAAATAACCCAATTACATAGCAATGCGTATTAGGTTTAACACAACATTAAATAACAGAACAATCAGTATGTTAAAATCGCTGGAGCAATGTCAGGCTCAAAGCCAGTCACAAGTGGTGTCCCACAGGGATCTGTCCTGGGACCCCTCTTGTTCGGCATTTATTTCTTAGATGTTAAAGCAAACATGGGAGGGCTGTGGCTGACAAAGTTCGCAGATGACTGCAAACTAGGCGCCATAGTGGATACACCAGCGGACACATACATCCTACAAAAAGGCCTCACAGAAACGGACAACTGGTGCTGGAGTCACGGCCTTAAACTAAATGCCAAAAAATGTATAGTCATCCCCTTTGGGAAAAAAAAAGTACCCACAAATTATCACATAGACAGCAACCCACTGAGTACGGAAAAAGTAATCAGAGACCTAGGGACCCAAGTCGACAGCAACCTCTCATTTGACACCCACGTTGCCAAAGTGGTTAGAAAAACATACTTCCTTGCACACCTCATCATGAAGGGATTCACATCCCGATCCAAGGATGTCATTGTACCCCTATACTCCTCCCTCATCAGACCCATGATTGAGTACAATGTCCCATTTGGTATGTACGTCACACGGCATTTGCAACAGCTGGAGAGACCACAAAAGTACCTCACCAAGAGGATCAAGGGTCTCCAACATATGTCTTATTCTGTCAGACTAAAGAAACTTCAGCTCTATTCAGTAGCATACCACCTGCTCAGAGGTGATCTCTGCCTGACGTACAAGGCCATGTCCAATCAGGATCTGATGGACATGCTCCACCTCAAAAAATCCAAATCCATCAGGACCACGAGAGCTAAAGACTTAAACCTCAGCACAAGTATGAATAGGACATGCTGGAGGGATAGATTCATAACCCAGAGGCTTCCCATGCTTTGGAACAAGATCCCAGTTCATATTAGGCAGAGCCCCTCACTGACTCTCTTCAAAAGAAATATTGATGAGTGGATGGGAGATTGTAAGTTTACCCCAGGAGTCACATCTGTGTCACTGCTAGACAGGGGCACAGTAAACTAATTCTATTATATAAGGGGACCTTCATTGTGTCACTACTAGACAGAGGCACAGTATTCTAAATGTATTCTGTACATTTTTTGTACCATTTCATGGGGTGGCAAAAGCCACATCACTATGGCTAGGCTTACAAATGCCCCAGGGCAGATAGCCTAGTACTATACTATGAAACTATGAAACTATGTTAACAGCATGCCTGTAACAGTTGCAGCATAAGGCCAACAAAATAGGTAATTTAACAGCATATGTTAATATGTAACCATAATAATACATTACAATATTAAAACACATGTCCTTAAATACAGTTAATGTAACAACATATGTTAATAGTAAACCGTAACTAATGAATAACAATAATAAATAAATGAAGATAAGGGGTGGGGAGAGAGAGAAAAACAGTCCATTAGTGACATTGCAGGTTATATCCCTGATAACAGTACTACTATCTACTCTACAGGTCTGTATTTTCATTTATGTGTACAGTGACTACAAGTCTACTATAGCTGATGTAGCATGTACATACCTCTCAAGCTATTTTCATGGGGCACTATGGGCCAAGCAGTATGACAGGGTTCTATCCCCCCATATCATGTCACCCCCACAGGTGTATCTCAAGGATCCATTCATGGCACATTACTATTTAATGTCTAAATCAATAACTTACATACATCATCCTGTGAAGGCAATCAAATATCTAGATGATTTCACTATCATCTGGGTATCAGACATATTAACTCATCTGTAACACATAACACAACAAGCTTTCTCTTCCATTGAAGTGTGGCTCCCCAGTGTTGCACTCCTACTGAACCCCCAAAAAAGTTCCTTTTCTTCAGCACAAACCCCATAGCTCCAGCAAACCAAACTTCAATATCTTTTCATCCAACAATATTGAAGTTGAATTGGCTCAGCATAACAAACTACTAGGTACAACAATTGATGATAATCTCATGCTTGACCTGCACATACAAAATAGCATAAAAAGAAAACATCAAAAACTAGGCATGCTATACAAGAATAACAACTTCCTCACAATACCTCCCAAAATTACCCTGGCCAAAGCCTTCCTCTTGCCCTCACTGTTATATGGGGGCCCAATTCTAACTAACTTACAAACCTCAATAAGAAAATAAAACTAGGATGCTACTATAACAAAACTGAAACATTTACCATAAATGCAACCCCTCTAACTCATCACTGTAAAGCCCTAATTTCTCTAAAATGAGTTGAACTCCCTCTCCACCTCCAATATGTACAACTTATTATGGTGTACAATATCATCCACAATCCAACAGCTTGTCCTGCTCTTAGCCCATTAGTCAACTTTTATATCCCAAATAAACATCTCAGATCTGTAGACAAATATCTCACGACAACTTATAAACCTAACAAAACCCCAGGCATACTCCTTTATTCCTGCTATATGGTAAAAATATGGAACTACCTTCATTTATCTATCAAAACTGCTACTAAACTGCACTTCTTCAAAACCCCTATAAAATAATACTTCAACAAACCTTGGATTTACTCCTATATGAGCCCAGGCTGAGGTAATTGTATACCTCGTTACCTCTACTTTCTCTATACCCACTAGTAAATTACACTACCCTCCCTTCATCTACACATACTATCCTGAGGATACACTCATACCTTTTCCACATCTATTCCTATTATCCCCTCTATCACATCCTACCCTTCTCTACTCCTACTATCCTACACCTTCACCAATATTATCTGTTACCATATTTCTTGACCACTAGAATATTAATTGTTGTGATAATCATCTATTAAATAAATAATGCTGCATCTTCATATTATCAGGATTGCCATATCATTTTTGCTTGAATGTTATGACTTTATTATGTCTGTCCAGTTTTTCATTCCGTTAGACACATGTATCTGGATCTTTTCTCCCTGGGGCTCAGCTGAAAAAGGGATCTGATTACCCAGTCTGACTTTCCAGGTAAACAAATGCCAAATAAACAAATAAATAATACATATCTTTCAGTATACCTGTATTGTTGTTAGGAGGGATATAAGGACAGTAATACATTTTTGTTTATAATTGTTTATTTTGAGGAAAGCAATAAGAAGCTCTTCTGGACTGAATATTGGTGTTGGTTTGCTGTAAGGGGAACTGTGGTAAGTACTTGGAAATATTAAAACAAATATCACCACCTTTCCGCTCTATGTGGTCAATACAGATGATATTATAGCCAGGAGGTATAACTTCAGAGTAGTTTATGCTGGGTTTAAGCCAAGGTTCAGTTACATCGAGAACAGCAGGCACATGTTGAGTAATCCAAGCATGTAATTCTACAGTTTTACTTCTTATACTTCTAACATTTATTGTAGCAAAAATTTGACCACCAGGGTTGAGGATTGGATGATGTTGGGTTAGAGAAGAGTGTGGGTGAGAATTATCTTTGTGTTTATTGTGATAGGTGGGGCAAGGTTTAGGGAGTATATCCCCTCCAGAAGGATTTTATTATACTGTGGAATTATACAAACTTGTTTTTTGGACAGGATTCTTGCACTTAATTATTTTGTTTTGGTTTGGGTTGATGTGCAATTAATCAGTCTATATTTGGAATAAAAATGAGGGGCGATATTAAATAGGTTTGATGCAATGTGTGGAGAGTGTAAAGAGAAAGTATGGATAGATGCTAGGGACAGAGTTGGAGAGGTGTTGCAATATATTATTGAGTCATGGTAGGATGAAAGATGGCACAGTAGGGTGAGAAGAATAGAGGATAAGCTGTAGAGTAGTATAATCAAGTACAGAAATCTATATTTTATAGATGTCAGGTAGTGAGAAAGTAGCAATGAATAATGAAAAAGAAGTTACAAGACACTTTGGATTTGTGCAGTCAAGCTATCAGTTTCACTCAATAGCTTTTTAATTTTCACATTATTATGTTTAATCAAAAACTATATTAAGTCTATGCCATGCTAGTCAAAAAGTGATGTAAATTCATCATAAAGTCTATCACTGTAATCCAAACCATTAGGAAATTTATATACACAATGGCCCAGAGGAACAATGTGTCTGTTGATACATTCTTCAAAATAGGCATTGGTCAGCTAGTTCCAAAAGTTTGTTTTCTAGGTCATAGATGCCATCTTTTAAAGAACCCATATTTTTCTGTTCACAGCATTCATTTAAAGTTTTTGTATACCTTACATTTCAAAACATACCTTCATTTAAAATGGAATCATCAAGCAAAATCATCATGAATGCAATATAATCCCCTGCTGTTATTATTTTCCAAGTTAATCACAGTCCCTGGTTGAGATATGTTTTTCAAAGGGTCAAAACTAGCCCCTTCAGGATCATGAAATGATTTTGATGATTTACTCAATCCATTAATGTGCACAGAATCTCCAGTTACACTTAAATTAAAGTTTTGCGAAATACATCATAACTGTGCCGCTATATCCCCTTCTCCTCTCCTCTGTGAAGAGCCATTATGGCACAGTCCTGGTACTGCAGGAACTCCAAACAACTGGGGAATTAAGAGGGTTGACAAAGCATCTCAACCAATTGGGTAAACTCACTCGAGCACATGTACATATGTGGCCAACTGCACCAAATCGATTCATTGTTGTAAAGCAAATGTCCTTCCTTCTACTAGAATTCTTCAGTCTGAAGGCATTCCAGCTTATATCAGCTCTCATAGCTATGGCACCAATTCACAATACTCAAAATTGCAAACAAAAGACTCCAAATGTCACCAAAACCACCACAGACAGAATAAAAGTGACCACATGGCGTGGAAGCAATCAAAGGTAGCAGAAACCGCTAAGAGCTAATAAAAACAAGAAAATATCAATAAAACCTGTTTATGGAAAGATTAAGCTTTTTCATCCCACCAGTTCTAGGACTTCATCAGATTAAACCAACATTTCAAAAGCATCAGTATATACTATCCTGCTTAATAAATTCAATTAATCAACCTAACAAAAGTCATTAAGGTCTTAAAAAATACAAATCCATTTCACATACATGTACATTAAAAATAAATACTTGCAAATGCAAAACAGTATCAATGCAAACATAAATATTGCAAACATAAAAATGTATATCACTACATTAAATGTCTAAAAAGTATATTCATCAACAAACTTTTTGACCTGAATCCAGACTTATAAAAATACTTTTCTTATTCTAAAATTAACATTGTTTGTTTTATAATATTAGCTGTACAGAGTTTTAAAATCGGTTGAATTTATATGTGGTCATTGAAATGAGGATGGGGGTTAAAGGCATTTAATTTAATCTGCCACAGCAGTTCTTTATATGTTAATCTGTTCTTTCAATGCCCTCCCATAGGGTTAATTTCTATCTATTCCAGAATACCAAACTTGAATTCATTGTGGGAATGCTCATGTAAAGTGTCTTTTTATAAAGCAGTATTAACGTTCTTGTTCTTTATACTATGTATATATTAAAAACATGTTTATAAATTCTCTTTTAAAAAGTTCTCTCAGTTCTCCCCACATAGAAACATACACACTTGGTACAAATAGCTAAATAAATAATTCCTGAGCTTCTACAATTCTCTTTCTTAAACTTAACATTAGATTTAATGATATAGGGCAGGATTCACGAAGCCTCCGTGTAAGAGTTATAACTCATACACGGAGGCTGCAGTTAAACGGAGTGATGTCATCATGCTCTGCATATTCATGAGAGCATGCTGAATCACACTTAAGGCCAACATGGTCCGTGTAAGACAGTAGGGGGCGTGTCCATAGGCCGAGCCCTGTAAGCGGACACGCCCCCAGAAGAGGAAAAGTTCCCAAAGTAAACACCCACGACAGAGTCCACGGAAATGTGAATAAACAGAACACACATGCCCCCACGGACTATGAACAGAAAACATATAAATAAACACGTTTTATATATTTTTTTTAAATTGTAAAAATGTTTAACCATGAGTGTGCTTGTTTGCGCGGGCGTGCCCGTAGCACAGCTACAGTTAGCAGTCAGTGTGAAAGCATATAAGAACTAAATATGCAAAATAAGCCAGGAAGCAATAGCGTAGCAGTAGAGATGTTGGCTGAAGAGCAGGCATTCATGGTTCGAGCCCCCACAACACCAATTTTTTTTATTAGCAAAATAAGCAGGTAACAAGTCCCTGACAAATATGTGCACATAAAACCACAATTTATGTAAAATGTAATGAAATAGCCCATTTATATTGAAGAAATGTGAGGTAACAAAAGAATAAAAAATGCCAGATGTGCTCATAGCTGAGCTACAGTTTAACAGAGTGAGTGCATCTGCCCGAAGATGAGCAGTGGTTTAACTGGTGCAAAATGAGTGCCCATAGCTGAGCAGTGGTCTAACACGCTAAATCTATGTGCCCCTAACTGAGCTGAGCGTAATATGTGTGCCGATAACCAAATGAGGCTTAAAGCAGCATACCCCGTTTGCGCAGAGCTGTGCACCGCGCAAACAAGCTAACCGACGGGCAACATTGAGCAAAGCCGTATCAAAACTGCCTTTACACAGACACACCCCTCAGCATGTCTAGACAGTCATGAAAAATAAAAAGCAGTGGCCAGATTTGAACCCAGGATACTATACACCATAGTCAAGGTACAGAACCACTAAGCCATGACAGCAGTATTTTTAAATGCAATAATAGCTAATATATAGGAATGAATACAAACTAGAGCATGACAATGCAGGTTTACTGAAGTTGATACAATTCCAAAATGGCCAATCACAGATATGTGCGGGCTTAAAGCAGCATACCCCGTTTGCGCGGAGCTGCGCACTGCGCAAACAAGCTAACCGACAGGCAACGTTGAGCAAGCCATATTAAAACTGCCTTTACACAGACACACCCCTCAGCATGTCTAGACAGTCATGAAAAATAAAAAGCAGTGGCCAAGTTCGAACCCAGGATACTATACACCATAGTCAAGGTACAGAACCACTAAGCCATGACAGCAGTACTTTTAAATGCAATAATAGCTAATATATAGGAATGAATACAAACTAGAGCATGACAATGCAGGTTTACTGAAGTTGATACAATTCCAAAATGGCCAATCACAGATATGTGCGGGAAAAATGGACTATATAAGCCCCATAGGCAGGAATACACAACATAAACGATTGTAGAACTGACCTGCAGGCAGAATGACAGGAGTAGGAGAGGGTAGTTGCTTTCAAGCACAGAGGTGGGGTGTTGAGGAGTCCAGGTACATGGTCTGGCTCCTAGTTCATAATCATGAGGCCCAACTCATGCAGGGCCAGGTCCTCTGGGGAGCATACAGGGCCGAGGCGTGGGACCGGTTGGCTCATGATCTCACCAGTGCCACAGGGATTCCAAGGACTGGTGAGCAGGTCCGTCATCACCATGCGGACCTGAAGAGACGCAAGCAGGACCAACTGAACCTTTGGATCCAGGAGGCCCGGCAAACACCCAATGCCCCACTACTGAGTAAGTAACATTTAATTATGTATGTAAGAAATTAAACTAGCTGATATTATGGAGATGTGTATTCCAGTATTACTTCATTTATATTACAGCTGCAGGTGTCCGTTCTGGAAACCGCAGAGCCTATGGTGATAGGCTGGTGCGGTTGCGCCACCAGGCAGGTCAGTAATCCACTACCAGTAACTGTAAAGAAATATAAAAGTATGACAGTCAGCAAAAGAGTGCAGTGTAGTCAGTAAGGAATAAAATCTGCAAGTAACAGTGTGAAAGTGTCTGCAAGTATTGCTTGATTACAAAAGTGTGTTTCAGCCTGTAAGTTAAACTGAAAAATGAAACAGTCTGACATATATTCTGAAATAAAAATGCCCTACCTGTAAGAAAATAGTACACAACCTGCAGCAGGCTGAAAAGTATAGCTGCAGAAGATGATGATGAAATCACATGTGTGAAATATATCCCTGTGGAAATACTGAAACATGACAGAAGTGAGACTGCTGGAAAGGATTGTAATAATTACAGGTAAAACATGTCAATAAAGCCTAGAAGTAAGTACCATCCTGAATAGTAAAATGAAAGCAAGTGAGAGAGTGTGAGAAAGTGTCATGAATCCAGCAATACA
Source organism: Protopterus annectens (assembly GCF_019279795.1). Classification (NCBI taxonomy): domain Eukaryota; kingdom Metazoa; phylum Chordata; order Ceratodontiformes; family Protopteridae; genus Protopterus; species Protopterus annectens. The sequence continues at coordinate 503,941,629 of NC_056741.1, read as the reverse complement.
GTACTAATAACCCCTGAATAAAGTATACTGCAGTCAAGACAGAATGAAATGCATGTGAGATTCAAAACCAATCAGCGAAATCTGTTCAAAGTGTTGCTGCATCTGGAATGTGTATCCCAAAATCTGGATATGTTGCTCTCAGTCTGCAATATGCAGATAGGATGATTGTCTGATATACCAAACATCCACACTTGTCTACAGCTATATAAAGCAAATGTAGCAGGATGATGTAGCTGAACAAAGCTAGATATGAATGTGTATGAAGAACAATAAAATGTATATTGATGTTGCAGTAACAGTCCTATCACCAAGTTGAAATAGTTATCATATAGGAAACTGTAGTTAGAACAGTAGTGTGTATATAACTGTAGCTATTAGAAATGTACAGCATATATATTGTTATTCGAAGGTGTTAATATTACTTTCTTTACCCCACCCTATAACCACATATAACCCATTCCACGTGAAAATGGTATGTGCAATCACAATTAACACCCCTGGACGTTTGTCCTGTTGGGTCATATATATTTGCATGTCCGTTGATGCATCTGCCCTGTTCATACATCCACACCTGATGGCCTGTTGCCATCAATTAGCCCTGCATGTTGTTGGACTGTGTATTTCTGTTCAAATTATGCATGTGTTATGCACGCTGTTCAATGGTGTGAATATCTGGGTGTTTGGTTAATGGGAATACTAATGCATGCTGTTACAACTAATTGTGAATGGTATTATATGTCACTAACCCAAACTGTCATGACATAATGCAAAATATAGGATGACAGGGAAGGCGTGTTCCAGTGGACCCACCTCTTCCACCTCAGCTGGCGAGTGCACCTGGCACTAGTGCTGAGTCCGGACCCTCCTCCGGTGGCCCTGTGCCACCTGCGGGTGGAAGCGCTGCAGGGGATGGGGCTCGCCCCCCCTCTGCAAGTGTGGCCGGAGGAGAACCACCACTCACCCTCCATAGCGTCCGGACTGTGGTGCTTAGGGAGATTCGGGACTCTGTTCACGAGCCCCTACGCCAGCTCAAGGCACAGGTGGCGCAACTAACGGGCATGCCTGTTGCCCGGCCTACACAGCCCCCAGCACAGCCCCGTCCTGGGCAGTGAAGGAACAGTGGCAACTGCCTATGGGTGGGGATATCATTTCCACTGTTGCCATCTGTGGGCTCATGGGCTCTGGATATCCAAACCTCCATCCCCATCAATTGTGTAACCCCCCACACGTGTCATACACCGCCCCTGTATGTGTCTTGTTTGTCTTGTCTGTTTACCTACCCAACCTACCGCCCCAGCTGTACCGACTTCCTTCACCTGACATACCACTCTCACCTGAAAAAAAAAAAAAAGGGCACTCTGTACCCACAAAAAATTATGCCCCATACATAGCTGCCCATTCCGCACACATGTCTGCTGGACATGGAACCTATCAATTACAATTGGCTGTACAACAAGTATTATTGTTGTCCTGACTCCTCTCTCAGGGGTGGAAGGTTTCAAATGTCACACCAAATTACATACATATGCACAGCTGTTGCTGATGAAGAAATGGGCAGCTATGGGCCTTACCTACATCCCTCCTGCACATCCCAAGCTTGTTTCCCTACTGTCTTACCCTCTTTGTGACCCCTTTTTCACCACTTTCCTGTCTCCCCATTTTCTTTACTTTCAAAGAAAATAGAGCGGGTGTGCGCCAGAGTAAGCACCGTTAAGAGGTTGTAAGCGGGTGTGCACTTGTGTGCGCGGAGCTAACCGCCAGTGCATCGTGAGCTCCGCAAACCAGCGCTAACCCGGTTACAACTGCTTAAAAGTGCCTTAGTCACTTTGATTGACAGGTCCTGTACTCAGTTCAAAAGCAAAATAAAATCCCACGGTCAGTCCCGAACCCAGGAAACACTAGTCTGTACGACCTACCACTAAGCCATGACTCTTATACAAAAACATTGTGCTAAAATAAATATAACATGTAATAGTAGGGATGAATGTAAAGGGAATATAGGATGTGTAGTACACAAAGCATGTCATTTAAAATTACTGTCAAAACTACTGGATTTCCATAATAGTAGTGTGTGAACAGAAACAGCCATGCTAGTTGGCAGCTTGTAGATAATAAGGTCAGTTAAAGTACATATATAAATGTATGTATATGTACATTTATATATATATATATATATATATATATATATATATATATATATATATATATATATATATATATATATATATATATATATATATATATATATAGTTGTAGGAGTCAATGTGCATACATACTTGCTACAGGGAACATGAGAGAGGAATGGAGAAATGTGAATATACAACACAGCCTGAATCATGAGAGAGATACTAACCTTTATACTCACAGAACACTGTCCACAGCATACCAGCATGGTCCCCGCCCTCACAATCTGAAAGGTCAACGCCTATCCCACATACCCTTTTATAGCACTGACCTGAAATCACAGTGAGAACTGCAATCAGTACACAACTGGCTGTATGCAATTAGCAAATGCTGGCTTACAATTGGTGCAGAGGCCATCACATGGACCTATGCAGATACCTACAAAAGCATCCAGTGCTAACACTCCCCACATGCAATACGGTTCCAGTGTGCCCAGGGAAATTTGCAGCAGTGATCTCAAACCTACAGGCATCAAAAAGAGTAATGCACAATCCAGCTCATAAGCTAAACCTACAACACTGTGGCCATCTAGCCCAGAAGCTAGGGTTAGGAAGCAATCTGCTAAAGCAGTAGCTAGTCCATTACTTTCACACAACAATATAGACATGGACAACCATTATCTTCTAATGCAGGGCTTAACAGGTAATGAGGACACTGTATAGTCATGTATATCACTACACATGAGTATCATGTATAGTATGTGTGCCATATATTGCTGACATGGTCTGCTGATATCCTGTTTGTGTTCTCTTCCAGGAAGATGGCACGACAGCATAACCCCGCCTACTCTGTGGCGGAAGATGAGGAGATCCACCAGAGCCTGGTGCGGGAGTATGACATCCTGTTTTCCCGCACCAGTCAGATATGACATCCTGTTTTCCCAAACCAGTCAGAATCAGCAGGAGAGGGCCGCACTGTGGCAAGACCTTGTCTGTAGGGTAAATGATATTGGCATGCATAACAGGACATATGAGCAGATATGACATCACTGCAGTGATTTAATCCGAAGTGTCCGGCAGCGTGCATCAGATATCCACAGGCAACAGGTTGCCACAGGAGGTGGGGTGGCCACACATCCCCCCCTCACCAGACTGGAGGGGCTACTCCTAAGTGTTGTGGCTCCAGCCTCAGAACACCAACAGCAGTACACCTGCATTATGATGGAGGCTAGTTCCACACAGCAGCGGGTAATATGCCATATGTACACTTGACTGTTCTGTACACTGTATCATATGCAATATCAATGGCACAGTTGTGCCCACTGACATTAATCTCATCATTTCTGCAGGTCCCTCCAGGGTTACAGCAAGGCAGGCCATCCATGCTGGTGAGTGTGTTTAACATAACCTATAATAGTCCTGATAATGTTAGTAACAGTAGTGTAACTCAGTAGTGCTCTGTGTGTATACTGCGGGGTGTGCATGTGTGCATGTGTGCAGGTGTGCCTGTGCCCATGTGTGCATGTGCGCAGGTGTGCCTGTGTCCACGTGTGCATCTGTGCATGTGTACATGTGTACACGTGACCACGTGTGCATGTGCCCATGTGTGCATGTGACCACGTGTGCATGTGTCCATGTGTGCATGTGTCCATGTGTGCATGTGTCCACGTGTGCATGTCTGCATGTGTGCATGTGTGCATGTGTGCCTGTGTGCTTGTGTGCATATGTGCATGTGTGCCTGTGTGCATTTGTCCACGTGTGCATGTCTGCATGTGTGCCTGTGTCCATGTGTACGTGTGCCTGTGTCCATGGGTGCATGTGTGCATGTGTCCATGTGTGCATGTGTGCACGTGTGTATAAGTGCATCACTGGTAACAATGTTTGTAGACTGTAAACTGTGTTTCCTGTCTCCCTCCCACAGGTTCTGGGGCTGCTCTGGTGACCTGCAGCAGGGAACCTGAATCCTGTGCCACAGCTACTGGTAATGATGATATTTGTGTAATGGTACAGGAAGGTGTGTCAGGGTCTGCCACTGGTCAGCCAATTGACAGTACACAGCTGTCAACCCCATCACTGTGCACAGTCATCCTGCCTTTGTCACCATTGTCCCTAGGTGATGGACAGGATACAGTGGGCATAGACCAGGGTAATGTTGTACCTGTGGCACATGCGTCCCCGCACAGCAGCCATGGGCAGGGTCCTCCGATGGTACCACACAGACAGTTTCCCATGGGTTCTCGTGGGAGCATCCATGGGCGTACTGCCTCTGGCCGACGTGCCCAAAGAGGTCTCTCAACCTCAGCTATATTTCGGACTGTCATGCAGGCACAGTCATGTATGGAAAGGTACACCAGACAGGGTCTGAGGGAGCTGAGAGCATGTCACACAGCCATGACAGACAGTATGCGTGACATTGCAGATGCTATCCGTAACTTCACCGATGTCATAGACAGACATTATGGGGACATATTACAGCAGTTCCACAACCAGATGTCCATGAGCCAGGGCAATGGTGGGTGTTTCCAACGTCGACGTGGCCGTATGCCGGCAGCAGCAGCAGCTGGCAGTCGGCGCGGACGACAACAGGCTCATGCACGCCCCCATAGTGCCAGCAGCAGCTCCAGCAATGCTGGGTCTGTGCTGTCATTGGAACGCCCCAGGAGACCACGTGCACGTGGCTCTGGACAGTCCCAACAGGGACTTGTGTCCAGTCAACACACTCCCGCTTCTGATGACAGTACCCAGTCTGGCTTTGTACTGGATACGGTCCATAGCACCCCTGCCAGGCACAGGTACTGTGTCCGTGCACACAGACACTGATCTGTATGGCCTGCCAGGTGCAGTCTGTGGCTGTCCACAAACCCCTGTATATGGCAGCCATGAGGTGGAACTGTGTGCCTGCATACACACATGCAAAATGTTACCACCTAGGGCAACCACATACATGCACACACTGCACCAACACTGCCCCACCCTGTACTGCTGCCCCTCACCAACACACATACACACACATGTCAATTGGTGGTATCAGTGGCTGACTCAGGCATACCTAATCCACACCCTGTGCATATGATGACACTGTGCCACCTCCTGCAATCTCCAACATCATTGCGGGAACAGGTAAACACGTTGCTGATGCACAGGGTGACTGCTTAGAAGTGTATTAGTAGTATCATGTTGGTAACAGTACAGTGTGCTGCTATGACTATGTGTTTATCCCAGCATGCCTGCTGCAGTAACTATGAATGTGCTGAATTGTTATCTGCACCCATAGTACATATCAATGTATAACAGCTGCACATAATTGCATGCCGGTGGTAAGGTTGTCAACAGATAGCCGCATACATGGGTAGCACAGGGGGAAAGCTAACGCAAGTAGTGATATGCAATGGTGGACATGTACAGTAATGGTGTCAACTTGCCCACAACGACTATGCCATGTGGATGTTCGCCCATGTAGATATGTGTGAAGTACCAATGTAATCCAAATCACAAATAAGTATGACATAATATCAGTTCTACCATGGGCATCTGCGCTGCGTATTCCTGGGTACATGTTGATAGTGCCTACATATTTGCATTGTTACTTACTGTTATTGTTACCCCTTCTTTGTTGTATAATGCACTACTTCCAGCCCTGTTTACTGTAGCTTTGTTTGCATGCATGTTCGCTTGGGGTTCCCTGGAACACTGCTTACACCTGCAATGCAGAGTTACATTGCTTCTGTAGACTTCTAGTGACACCTGCATAGCGTACGATATGTATGTTAACTTTGCACATGACAGAACGTCACTGTCTGTCCTGTACGCATTTACGTTGCCTGTGACACATTGCACACGTCTTACCTGGCATTTACCCACGTGTGCAGTCATATATGTCAGTGCTAAGAAACAGTAGCGGTACACCCACACATACACACCTTCAGTATGTTGTTCCCCATTGGCCCTATGTGTTGGTACTCACCATGGCAATCACACTACTAGGGTAGCATGTGCAAAGTAACCTGTGAATCGCCTCTATGGTCCAGTTGTGGTTTATGTGAGTCAAGTGTCAATGTCACAGCTGCCACATGTATGCAGTCAGCCATCACCCTTGGCCAGGAACATACAACACATGTGTGGAATGCCACCACACAGCCAATCTGGGGACTGGTCTCTCTGAACCCAGTAATGCCATACTCTGTCAGGTGGCATGTCATATATACTACATCCTGGACAAACATCAACCCCAATCCCTGCTGCTACTATTGATAATACCCCTGAAGATGTTCCTGATAGTTTTGACCAGTTCTTTACTGAGACATTTCAGGCCCTAGCTAGCCATCTACCTCCTAGCTCCCCTGGTCCTGAAAGTAGCACCCCTAGAAAACTACTTGTGTTCAGCTGCCAACCAGTCGCCACTTCACTTCTCCGTACCTTGACTGAAACAGTGAAACCCACTGCACTTTCTGCCGATCAACTCCCTGCCGAGTACCTATCAAAACCAGATGATGCTATTGCTTACCCCATCTCAAAGGTAATCAAAGGAACCATGGTAGAATCTAACTTTCCCACCATCTGGAAAATGTCATATGTAATCTCACTTCACAAAGGAGGCAGCTCTACTGAATTCTCCAATTATAGGCCAATAGCTATACTCTCTCCATTTGCAAAGATTATGGAAACTTTTGTCATAGACAATTCATGCACCACCTAATCCAAAATTGCATTATGGCAGACACTCAGCATGGCTTACGTCCTCATCACAGCACTACTCCAGGCCTCCTAGCCTTTACTAACACCATAAACCATACCTGCAACACTGATTATATATCCTCAGCCCTCTTTTTGGATCTTTCCAAGGCATACGATATGGTTGATCACCAACTTGTACTCCACACCCTGCAAACACTGTCTAGATACTGGAGCCTTCCAATGGTTTCAATCCTACCTGCATGGTCGACAGCAGGCTGGTCTCTGGCAGAACAAACTCTCTAACCTTCTACCTAACACCCTCAGAGTACCACAAGGCTCTATAATAGGGCCCTTGCTGTTCTCCATCTTTATTAATGACCTTTATACTGTCATCCCAAAAGTCAGCTGTATCCAATATGCTGAAGACTCTACTCTGATCTGCTCAGCCACATCTCCAGTAGAGTTATGGTCGGCTACCAAGACCATCTTTAATACAATAGAAAACTGGCTTTCTGAACATCATCTAATTCTAAATCCCAAATAAACTAAACTGCTGTTATTTCACCAACATGTAGGTCTACCACTTTCACCGTTACCATAACATCAACTGATGGCACAATAATCTCCCCTGACCCATCTCCGAAACTATTAGGTGTCATCATAGACAATAATCTCAAATGTGACCTACATGTTAACCAGATTATCAAAGCCATCAATAGAAAACTAGGGTCACTTTACAGAATCAAAGCCTTCCTAGCCCCTCCAGCTAAAGGTGCCATAGCTCGCTCACACCTTGTTTCAACCCTTCTGTATGCATCCCCTCTACTCGAATATGAACAAGACTGTCCTTAACAAACACTCAATTTGCTACAACCACATTGCCAGGTTTGCCACTGGGCTGCCTTTTAGGACACATCATTGCATCAATCTAAATTAGCTTGGTTGGCTTGCAATACCCAGCCTAATACAGTATAACCAACTGATTATGGCATATAAAATCCTCTATAATCCAGACAATACTCCCGCACTTCAAATATTATCACCCCCTATAACAATCCTAGACCGCTTCGATCCTCTAACAAATTACTACTTCAGACTAGCAGGTTTAATAACACAGCCGGTGATTCTCTCTTTGCAAACCCTGTAAGTAGATCCTGGAACTCACTTCCAGCTGATATTACCCTACTGTCCACCTTAGGTCAATTTAACAGTAGACTCAAACAACATTTGTCACTTAACTGGCTATGTCAATGTATCAAGTCTGGCTAACTTGAATGTATAAAATCTGTAAACCACTTTACTGTGTAATTTTAATTTAATCCTGACTCGTGCTCAGGACTAACATTAACCTGTGGAACATGTTTGACTTGCTTACTTATGTAATCTCTGTAAATAATCTGTTTGTAATATGTAATACTAGTATTATGTAATGCTGTATCTGCTACCCTCTTAGCTTGTCTCCACGGGCCTCCCCTGGAAATGGACATGCATCCAGTCGGACTATCCCGGTCAACAAATGTAGGATAAATAAATAAATAAATAAAATATATTACAGTGACTACAATACAAGTCAGACATTGACATGCACTGACAGCATGCTGAACACACTGGGGCATACGTGGGAACTCAGAATAGCAGCCTGCCTGGGCATCACACACCTCCGCAGCTGGCACACAGGCATATGTTCTGTCGGAACAGAGCACATGCCACACATGGCATGCACATCCCCTGTGCCACACACTCACAGCCTGTAGGGCTACACAACACACCTGCTACAGACATGTCAGGTACCTGACTTGTGTGCTGCACTGGGCTCCTGCTCAACAGGCTGTATCTGGTGAAGATCACAGTGATATGCCTCAGGGGCACTATGGTCCACCACAGCACACATGCATACAGGTCAGTCAAAGGCATGGACAGATATGACTCACTCATTGACCATGCCAGTATGGCTGCCTGAGACATACCTCCCTGGACTACATGATAGGGAACATAGAATGGATCTCTCAGCATGTGGCACAGGCCAGTATGAGCCTGATGTTGGTTGCCAACATACCCTCACCAGGTATTCTACCACTATATGTGGGAAGGGTGTTGTATGTCTACATTATGCTCAGTCTCCACTGTCATTCATAGGGTTTCCACTGGCTGTCAACGTGTGCTTACATGCTAGGGAACCCACAATGATGTGCAAGGTTCATCTTGCTCGTGACACCCATGGCCCGATGTATAATGGCAAAGCTCCTTGGTACACACATACTGCCTTATGCTGCAGGACATGGTTTACATAGCGACCTCCGTGGGTATCACACAGGTTAGGACACTAACAGTGCTGCTACACAACAACAGCAGTGTACACCGGAAGATGCATGCACCAGACACTGCCCTCAGCATGGTGAACTGCAATGTCTGTGCAGTACCAGATTCATGATTCATGGCTCACAGGTGTTACCCATCACTGACAGATTATGCCCCATACCATGCCTGTCGTCCCCTACACATGTAACACACATGGATAGGGGGTGGTATCCCAAGGTAACACAGATACACACACCTCCAGGTTGTTGGCACACTACAAACCATCAGGGCCTACTTATGTGCAGCTAACAGTGTGTCGGACTGTCATCTGGTTCATAGCCTGGCACACACAACCCTCCCATACACAGGAAGACCACCTATCCTCCATAACAACACTGGCAATATGACAGTCTCAAGAACTGTCTTTATATGGCCGGACTGCATCCAGCCAAACATTGTGTGTGAGCATTACTGTAGCTACAACACACTAGTTGAAGGGTTCACAGCATGTGGTCACCGAATTGCAGTGGAATGACATGTTACTACTGCCACAACAGGTGGGAACATGCAGCACCTGTACATCAACTACATGTACACTATATGGCCCAGACCAGATGTGTTTCCCCTGCTGTAGGTCTTTTACCATAGACACCCACACTGTATAGAGACATACCACGTGCGGACCCTGCACAGTAAGACACAGTCATATTGGTATACATTGCAAATACCATTTATCCATTCGAGGCATGTGTCAGACATGGTAACTACTGCAGGTCATAGGTATTTATGTGTATGTGTCACACACATACATCATGTGTGCAATGCCATCGCTGGTTTAGGCAATGGCATGCATTGTTATGTACAAACACCCACACAAGGTCATACTGTGTGACACAACCACACATGACAGTTGTGGGTTACCAAAACATTCCTATCTGTACTCTGACAATGGTAATAGACACAGTAGCAGAGCACACTATTGGCATTATTAGCCAACTAGCCCTGTTTGGCTGTCCTGATAGTGTGGTGACATCCCCTGTGTTTAGTGGGGGAGTATGCAGCATCTGGTGTATTGTAGTATTTGCCAAAAGGATCTGTTCGCTCACACTTGCATTTACACACACTACTACCCCTACACACATGCACACTTGCCATTTGCAGGATTCATTCCCCTACCTAACTAAGTCATGACACGTAAGAGAGATGCATTAGTAAAGCGCACTATTTGGTTTACTAGATAGTTCCTCTTCTCTGGCTAAACTTATAGGGTGCTGACAACATCAGTATTTTGAAAGGGTAATGTGCATCAGGTAGTGTGATCTCCTGATTGCCAAAACTAACATGCTTTTCATATGGAAATGCACACACACAAACTCCCCACATCCAAACATACACACATGCCATTTACATGTTTCAAACTCCTACCTAACTACATTACGATACTCGGGAGAAACGCATTAGCAGAGTGCACTATTCACATTACTGGGAGGCTTCCCTTCTCCTGCTGTACTTATAGGGTGCTGACATCATCTGTGTTTAGAAAGGGGAGTGTGCATCCTGTAGTGTGTTCTCCCAGTTGCCAAAAGGGACATTTCCCTCACACAAATTTGCACACACACAGTAACCCCCCTCATCCAAATACACACACTTGCCATTTGCTGGATTCAAACCACTACCTAACTATGTTAGGACACTCGAGACGGACGCATTAGCAGAGCGCACTATTCGCATTACTGGGAGGCTTCCCTTCTCCTGCTGTACTTATAGGGTGCTGACATCATCTGTGTTTAGAAAGGGGAGTGTGCATCCTGTAGTGTGTTCTCCCAGTTGCCAAAAGGGACATTTCCCTCTCACACACACAAACCCCACTCACCCACACACACTGAGCATTTGCAGGATTCGAACCCCTACCTAACTATACGAGGACACTCGAGGGAGACGCATTAGCAGAGCGCACTATCCGAATTACTGAGCATCTGTTCTGCACTTGTAGTATTTCTAGGGTGCTGACATCTTTATTTCTACAGAGGTATGTAGATGTAGTACTACCTCTCAGGTGGGGGATAGCATATATATGCATTTGCAGCCACCTACGTCAGGGTCAGATATGCACATCGCACTGGCAGGTTATGTTCTATACCATGCTTTGGGACCACAGGACCTGTAACACACAACACAACCAGTCCAGAACACCACACCCACATCCAGGACACACACTTAGCTTCCCTGGGAACAGTGCCAGGATATGCAGGTATTCACATACACCATTCCAGTTGTTAACATCAGGTACAGGCATATTGTGTGTGAGAACTACTCAGGCCTCTACCACTTTACCCTACAGCCATTACAATTTGTGGGTCCATGTGCTATGGCAGAACCATATACCACAGCCACATGGGTGAATACATATTGCACCTGTCCATCTGCAACATGGGTACTCACTGTTCCACACCAGAGGTAGACCACCATTGTTGATATCTGACCATACCCACCTTTCCCTGGACATCCATATCTCATCTCCACCCCCAGGCAGGCAAGGTTGTCACTGCACACAAACTGTGTTTAGCACAAGCAGACTCTACACTTGTGTAGACTGGGGTGGATGACTTCAGAGGACCCATGCTGGAGGACTATACTGGCCACTCAGCATAATCCTTGACAGTTGCATCCTATGAGCATGTGTACAATTTGCATTGGTCATGCTATCCCACATATACCCATGACTGCTCCACAACAAGACACCTGTCAGCTGTACACCGGCCATATATGCGCCGTTCAACAGACAGAGTGACCTAATACATTGCAGAGCTGTAGCCCACAGAGGGAGGACATCTGTGGACAGTTCCAGCATGGCACTTCATTCACACATATTCATTACAACACAGTGTTGACAGTGGAATCGTCCCGAGAATGCAGATAGGGCTCCCCTCAGTCTGTTATTGACGGACACCTAATGTCAGAGATCCTCAGCAACCCTCTCACAGCACACACCGACAACATGGCTGTGGCTTAGAACATTCAATCCCTGAGACCTCCATGGTGCCCCTGCTTGACAGAGGCACAGCTCACTAGCCTCACATGTTGCCTTCTGTGACCTACTTTACAGTGGCACGGTAGCCTACTATCCTGGGGATGCAGATGCCAAGCACACTCTGGCTGAGCTGTCATTCCCTGGGGCAAGAAGCCTAGTATTGACCTCTACACCCATATGTTCAATTGTCGGATGCACAATATTTGTTGTGCTGTTCTACTGTTTGCAGGTTTTATTGCCATAGCATACCTGTTCCTATGACCAACTTGTGTATCTGTGGCAGATGTTTGCATATGACAGCGATCCACTATATCACTTATGTCTCTGTGGTCATTTACTGTGCGCACTGGGCTGATTGCTGTGTTGTGGTTGGTTCCTGGACTGACACGTACAAATACCAGATATGTGTGGCCAACTGCTACACGGAGATATGGCCTAAGTGTGTGAGCATGCCCAGTTCAGCCTTTCCATGGCATGTTGTCTGACATATGCCTCATTTATCAAAGTGTGCGAGCATGCCCAGTGTGAGCTTTCCATATGTTGCACTCTGAAGTCCACCACATATTTGGGTGTGTGTGACCTTCGACATTATCGCACGTTTATGATTGTGTGTTGGGTGTCATGTTGTGTACTAACTGGCCAACTGCTTCATGTCTGCCACAACAGGGATTATACTGTGCCTGCAGGAATTGCATGGGATACTTTGCAGACAGTTCTCAACATACTTTAATAATGACCTAACACTGTAGTACCGTATAGTGTACTGGTACGGTACTTTCACTGTGGTGGACAGTATCCTGGGCTTTAGTCCTATCACTGCTTGACATCTTCATAGTGAGCACAACAGACTGTGTAGGGGCCAGTTGTGCACATATGACCATGTTGCAATATGTTCAGATATGGACTACCTACACCAGGCTCGCCCAACATTGCTAGTGTATTCCACAACATGGGTGGACATTGGCAAACACTAGCGATGTTCCGTAGGCCATTTCTGATGGTAGTCACAGGGTGTGTTTGTCCTTCGACACACATTGTAACTGGAGTTTGCCATTACATATGTCATGGTCGGTATACTGTGCCTCTGTCTACCTCTGACATAACAGTGATACCCAGGGTAGCCTACCATCTCCCATACACTCATCAGGATGCCTCTTGAGGGGTGTCGATATGTGGCAATCTGGCTGACCTGTACCAGGAGTTTACTGAAGTGTGGGGGTGCCTTCTGTGTTATGGATCATTCTGTACAGCTTGTCCTATGTATGTCAGTGCTGGGGTTCAGGTCTCTCATGTGCATAGCTCACTGCCATTCAGATTGTACAAGGTGCAACATGTTCATTCATTCCAGGTTGGACATGGCTTCATACATCAGGCACAGCTTTCCTGTAGCTGGGAAGGATGGCGGTGTGTGGGGCTGCAGTTTGTTTACTCAGGCAACACATGGCATCTGTTCATGCTCTTTGCTACCCCTGGTGGGGTACTGTTGTGGACTTTACAGTTGATGGAGGTGTCTGCTGCGGTATATCCCACAGGGGCTATTGTAGTCAGTTGTGATGCTGATGGAGGATGGCTGCAGAGCCAGAGTGAGTTCCCCTTATCTACATCTGCCAGCCTTCATGTTTGGGTGGGTATATGGTACATTTTTCTGCGAACACTACAGCTACATGTTTGTACAGTGCAGGATATTTATCACCGTTTGTACCCAGGTCTCACATTACATGTTAGGTACCTCATGGGTTAACACCTGTGTGGTAATTTGTGGGCACTTACTGTATATCCACGGTGGTTGTCTATACACAGTTCTGTGATTAGCTAGCTGACATGGCTATGGCTACAGTTGTCTGTTTGTAGGTGGCTCTTTTGTGGGTTGCTTGTGTCAGTTGGGGGTCGGATATGGTGGGCTGTTTGTACTCCTCTGCATGCATGCTCAGTCACAGTCCTTCCATGTTGGCCTATACCTATGGGACATGTATACAGAACAGGGGTGGGGGGGGCAAGACCAGGCCTTGTGGGATGCACTCATATCTGCTTTGTAGTCTGACATGGATACGGCATGTCTGACCATGTCAGTTCTGTCCTTGGTCTGCTTTGTAACCCCTCTACTGACATAGGGGTGTATATTTATGCTGGTGAACATATCCATACTGAACACGTACAGTATTGTCTAGAAGCATGTGCACGGTCCAGCTACGCTGCGTGGACCACATAGCCCTCATCAATGACCTTAATGACTGCTTCAAATGGGTCAGACATGTTTAGGGGCTGGTTCTGCAGTTACAACAGCCACAGTGTGTAGTGTCCAGTATCAGTAGGTCCACATTAGCCTGCTGTCTGCTGTACATACTGATCCTTTCCATAGGTGTGCAGAACAAGCTTGTCAGGATCCTGGGGTGGTAGTTTGGAGTATCCATTCAGGCAACACCTTTGTTGTGATGGACCACTGTTGTTATACACTGCTCTTTGGGTACATATCCTGTGGTAAGGCTGACATTGGCCAGTAGTGTGATTTTGCATTCCATTACTCTTGAGGTCCATGTTGGCCTCAGCACAGGACACCATCACATACCTTTGCTGCTGTGTGTTCTGCTTTGCAGATGATGGCTGTTACCTCAGCATCTGCAATGTCAGGGGACCATCTGCTGGGATAGGTATTTTGCACTCAGGGGGGGTGGGTGTTTGCACTGCACCTGACAGGTTGTATGTTAGCAATATGTGTGTGTGTTTGGTATGTTGTTTGTAATATCTGTGTGATTCGGAGCATATCTGTGGATGCCCAACATGGTTCCTACCATCAGTTGGGTAAGCCTTGTGATTATCCTTAGTGTCCTGTACGTTTTGCATCTTCATAGGTTCATGGGTTCATAGTAGGCTAGACACCCTAGGCCATTAGTAAGCCTAGCTAGAGTGTGTGTGTCTTTCACCACCCCTTGCTATGTTCAATTATGGCCATTTATGAGGTTCTTCACTGTGCCTCTGTCTGGTCATGACACAGTGGGCCCCCTAGTATACATGTACGGTCATCCATCCACTTGGCAATATTCCTGTTGAGGGGCTCTGCTTACCATGGATTGGGATCCTGTTTCTGGGTGTGGGGAGCCTATGGGTTATGTATCTGTCCCTCCAGCACATCTTATTTCATTATGTGTTGAGGTTGACATCTGTGACTCTCACAGCTCCAATGGCTTTGATTTCCTGTGGTGTAGCATGTCCATTACTCCTGTGTTGGACATGGCCTTATACAACAGACATACAATGCCTCTGTGTAGGCAGTGTGTGACTGCAGTCAGCTGGGGTGTCTACAGCCAGGCAGCATATGACATATATTTCACATCCTTTATCCTGTTGGTGGGGTAACTATGAGGTCTTCCGAACCGCTGCAGGTGTCACGTATGGTACATCCCATATGAGTCATTGTACTAGATTATGGGTCTGATAAGGGAACAGTACAGTGGCACAGTGACCTCTGTTGATGTTCATGTGAATCCTTTCATGATACGGTGTCCAGTATCAACAGTCTTCATAGCCACATTGGCATTTTAGCTGTCACATGACAGATTAATGTTGACCTGTGTCCCTAGGTCCCTGATGACTCCTTGCATACATAATGGTTTGACACCTATGTGGTACTTTGTGTACCTTGTCTGGTATTTGGTGGGACATTC
The DNA here is from genome assembly GCF_019279795.1 of Protopterus annectens. Taxonomy (NCBI): domain Eukaryota; kingdom Metazoa; phylum Chordata; order Ceratodontiformes; family Protopteridae; genus Protopterus; species Protopterus annectens. The sequence continues at coordinate 503,925,841 of NC_056741.1, read as the reverse complement.
ATACAGTCCAGTGTCTTCGGATGTCTGGGTGGGGGTTCTTGTGTGTGAGAGTGTGGTCTGTCGCATGCTACAGACTGTACAGCAGTTTTTTACTACAGTTATGTGCACATGGGTGTTGTCCACTGCTTTGTGCATTGTCAGTTACCTGGCTATATGGGTGTCTGTGCTACATATGGATACTCCCCCTCCTTTGATTTCTTGGTGCAGGTGTTGGGGCCATAACACATGGTATGTGGTATAACCTAGTACTGCTGGTGTGCTATCACTAGGCCTGCAGCAGGCTTCTGTCACTGGACAGGCATCAATGTTCTCCATAATGGGAAGTGCCTCAGGGGCATGCATATTGCAGTTTACACATCTGGCATTGGTCAGCATTACCCTTATGTTTCCTACCACTTATGTTTTCTAGGGTGGTGGGTAGTCTTTTTGGCCTTGCCTACATACGGCTCTATGGAGGTGGCAAAGGCCTTATCCAGTATCCAGACGCACACGGGTAACAGCTGACAGCCATCCCTGTAACAGCAGCATGGCTTGTCATGCTTGACATCTCAAGCAGACACACATTACACCCTCTTGGACTGACAGCTGTAACTGTGCCAGCTGTTAAACATGAGCATTCTGTGTTTGTACTGTGGCATCATTCTTGGTGAGGGTTGGATGCTGCACACAGCCAGTGTCATCCCGCCTGGGGTACATACTCGGAGGGACCATCCATGTCTCATTTGATGTTGACCAGGGAGGTACATCTCAGGTAATTCACACCAGCATGGACATTGAGTGCATCATATTTCTGCTTGCTTTGGGGTGACCTGCGTACTTGTGTTAAGTGGCATTTTGTGGCAACCTACAAGCAGCTTACTCTACCCTTTCCCTTGTTCAGTCTGGTGAGTGGGACAGCTGTGTGTCTGCCTATACAGACACCTATTATGACTGTATCAGGCATGTTGTTTCTCCTTCGGGCCTGTGACTGTTTGGCACACCAGCTTTGTGTACTATTCGTTGCATATGCTATGTTTGAAGGTTGTGGTTGCTTGTGATCTACTTTGGAGGCTTCTGTTGGTGTGGTGTGTTTGTAATTAAGGCCTCCGGGAATATTTGTCTGTGTTTATGTGTTTGGTTTACAGATGTGGTAAGTCTATGTGGGACTGGGTTTGGGGTGTATGTGGTTACCTTCTCCTCCTTACTAGTGTTGACAATACTGAGTTGTTGGAGCTCAACCTCTGGTTTGGATACATGGATGCATCTATCACACATGTTTGTATTTATTGGGGGGTGTTGTGGTTGTCTGTGTACTTGGTACTGGCATCACATTGCCTCTGGATTCATAGATTATACTTGTTGTGGCTGGACTTAGTGGATTGTATGTGTGGACATATGTTGTTGCCATACTACTGGTCAGTGATGATTTCCCTTTTTATGTTTTCTCTATCATGTGGTAACTTCCTCATTCTCTTGCATGGTTTGGTAATGGCTGGAGGCCAGCATGCCAAATGCCTGTGTATGGCATTGTGTGTTGTTGTTATTTGTGATTGCATACTCCAAGCATTCCTGGCTGTGTTCATGGAATGCCTGTATAACATGTTCTGTGGTGTGTCCCATATTCTGCACTTGCACAGGGCCTTTTGTGGATTCAACATCGGTTTTGAGGGCTGCAACCTATACTTTACTCATGTTTTTCACTGTGGTATTCTGGCCAGGGACTGGGGTCAGGGTGTGTATATCCAGTGTGATTACTCTATGGTCTGGTCTTACCAGTGAGGGGTACACTTCTCATCTTGCCATCCAGAACACATGTTGCTGATTATCACATCCAGTATGCTTACCCCTCTTGTGGGAGTAGTACATTGTTCCTGGGCATTTTGGTTTATGGAATCTGGGTAATTTTCTCCTACTGTGTTGGTGCTAGTACAATGCTACCGGTGTATGTCTGGGTATTTTCAGTCGAGCAATATAATGTGGTTTGGGGGGCTTGATATATTCATGTATTCCGACATAGGCCAGGTGCTGTTCCTGGTATTAGGACAGTGGTCTGCAGCAGGCTATATACTGCAAGGCAGTTTTAGCCATTGGTATTTGACCATGGATATTCCATGCTGCTTCTTGTTGTGGTACTAACATGGGGGTGTGGTTATCCTTGCCATTTCTTGCTAGTCACCCTCCTTTTGTAGCTTGTTCCATGTTTTGCGGCTGTACAGCACAGTATGAGGTGTGACCTGGTAGTGTTAGGGTGCTGATGTGAGCCTTTCCCAGTTCTCTATTACAGGACTGGTATCTACATTCTCCTTACTGTGTGCATTTACACTGCACACATCTTGCTGTTTATACATCTGTCATGGGGTAGTATTACATCTAGGTTCCTATCCCTTGTAGAACCTATGAGGTTGGGTTTGTGTTTTGAGACTTACCTATTCAGGGCATGCTGTGGGTACTGACAGCCTTTGCCAGTATCCATGGGGCATGCCATGATAGGTGCACGCCACCCCTAGCAGGTGGTACATCATGTCAAACTCCGCATATCTTCCCAGCCTGTAACACATTGGCTCCCCTTTGACTGACTGCATTACTTCAGCCAATTATTGTACTTGATCTTCTTGTCTTCATAGTGTGGCATCATGCTTGGTGAGGGTGAGATGTTAGGCAGGGTCTTCATGTTTGCATATACTAGATGGTGTTACATTGCTTAACACATGGCAATCATGCCTCAGGTGGTTCTGCAGGGCTGCCTCTGTCGGATGCACATACTACACTCCCTGTACATGTTTGAGAGCAGGTTGTGTCATGTTAGGCATCCCTGTTACTATATGAGTGAGTCAGAGAGAGGTATCATTCCCGGGGTTCCTACTGAGCCAGTGTATGTGCTATGCGTTGCCTCTTTGCCAAAGCCAGGGCATACTGGGCATGCCTCCTTCTGCCTACTGGGGTAGGCTCAGGTTGTTCCTCCTCCGAGTCATGCTCTTCCTGTGATGGCCTTGGCAATGGTGGGGGACTGTTTGGCCCGGCCCTATGCTGGTCCTGCTGCAGCTGTTTTCGCAAGATCATATTATGTAGCATAGCACATACCATGACAATTTGGGTACATGTAGTTGGTGTGTACTGCAAGGCTCCACCAGATGTGTCCAGACAACGGAACCATGACTCGAGCAGCCCAAACACACGCTCTATTACATTACGTGTTTTTGCGTGTGGCTCATTATGGCATTCCTGTTTAGGTGTGTGTGCGTTTCTGATGGTTGTCATCAGCCACGGCTCCAGTGCATAACCTGCATCCCCCACTAGGTGTCCATGTGGGATGTCCCCATTGGCAAATGTCTGGTACAGCTGCGTCAAATGCCAGATGTGGGAATCGTGATAACTCCTGGGGCAGCCAGCACACACATTCATTATTATGCCCTGGGCATCACACATGACCTGGCAGTTGATGGAGGGGAAGCCGTTGCGGTTAATGTAGGCCCTACCCCACTCACCGGCTGGTGCTTTGATGCATATGTGCGTGCAGTCTATTGCACCCAGTACCTCAGGGTATTCCGCTATTTGCTGGAAGAGACGCATATTGCTGGCCAATACCTCATGGGCATTGGGGAAATATACATGATCACCGACATGTGCTCACATGGCATCCAGGAACTGGTGTAGTACCCTGGAGGCTGATGCCTGTGATATCCCCATCATATCGCCAGTTGGTCTCTGGAAGGTACCTGTTGCTAGTATTCTTAGGCCAACACATACCTTGGTTTCCACTGGGATGGGTTCCCCTCTGTTGGTTCTGTGTGTGAGGCGTGGCCTGCACAGCTCAACAATTTGCTGCAGGAGCTCTCTGTCCACTCTATAGCACTCTACTATTTCCAGCTCATGTAACCCGTGGTAGGTGACCCTGGGCCTGTACACTCTTCTCCGTCTCCTCACTGTGGGTTGTCTGGCACCATCTGCATTGTCACCACCCTCAGCAAGTCGCCTATGTCTCATTATGTCAGCTATGGCAGCCCCTAACATTTCTGCTCTGAGTGAAGCTTTTTCAGTTTTCACTTCTATTAGCTTACTCCTGTCTTGCAGTGTCTCTTAATGGAAACATCCTGCACTACTGTTTGCAGAGTTTTAAGTGCTGGGCTGGGCTACTATTCTGCCTGTGTAATTGCCTGCTTCTAATTGTTTTCACCTGCTAGCTTCAGCAGTTATCCCTGATAGCTTCCTATTAATTCTGTTGCTTCCTTTTTCCTCTCTGTTTCCTCAGGGGGGAGCAATGTGCATACTATCTGAAACACGCTCACAGTGGAATACACACGCGCACACTTGCTTACACGGTTCAGAATCTACTTATTCGGGTTAAAACGCGCGTACACCCGCGCAAACACTGTTACACATCTGCCAACAGCCTCCAACATACTCAGCCTGCCTTACACGTGCGCACACCCACGCAAACAGTGTTAAACATCTCCCAACACGCTCCCACATGCTCACACTGCCTTACACGCATGCGCACTGTCCTACTCGCACTTCATGGCGTGCACACGTGCGCATGCACGGCCAGCAAGAAACTTTGGTGTAAGTAACAGTGTACACCTTCCATTTCTTGACTTTCCATGACTTATCTAGTGGCACACCTCTTTCCATGATCTATGCCTGTCATCTGTCATGTTACACTGGCCTCCAATGAACTGCATTTCTTTCTACCATTCCCCCCTGTGATGTCACCTATCTCCTACTCTATTCCTCCCCCTTTTGTATATCTTACACTACTCAGACTGTGCTCATTTGGTATGTGACTGTGAGATTCAGTATCCGAACCCTCATTTACATGAGATTGCCTACTAATGCTTAGTTACATGTCTTAGACTCAGCTTCCCCCCTTAGCAACCACTAAACGGTGGCCATTTTGGTTTTGGTCTGCTGGTCCCTGCATTGTTATTCCATGTATTGCATGAAACCCACATTTGTGTGTTTATAACCTTCTTTTTTATGCTTTTATACAGCCATCGGGTTGTATTGCCAATGGCCACATATTTGGCCATTGGCATGCTGCCTGAGTCATATGCAACCTTTTTTTGAAGCTGACATCGCTCCGTTGTGGAATTTGCAGAAATGTACTCAGTTGTCAGCTGAGTACATTTCTGCAGCTAAAATGTCTCCTACACGGACTGGTTTCTGCTTCATGGATTGCAAATATACCTCATTTGCATGCCTTTCGGAAGCAAGTGAGGTATTTAGCATGTCCACGCCCAGTCCGTGTAAGAGACGTTTTAACTTGTCTCTTACACAGAGCTTAGGGCTGTTCCTGGATCGCGAGGCTTGCATGGAGTGTTGCACGTCTCTTACACTCCGTGCAAGCCTTCGTGAATCCTGCCCATTGTCTTATACAGACATTGATTGCAAAAGCCAAACTTACTTGTGTTTTGCCTACAGTTTTCTTATTTTGCAACCACAGAGTTGTTCATTTCAAATATATATGTATCAATAAACAGGTTTTATTGAATTTCTCTTGTTTTTGAAACCCAGATCTTTAACATCTGACAACAAATCTAATAGCTCACTAATGGATATGTACAACTGTTGTTATTTACCTATTTAAAAACCTTCTTAATTTAAAATTGATTTATAAGTAAGATAAGACACAAACCTCACCATAACTAACATATTACCCCTTTATCCTTATGCTTCTTAAAAAAATCATCTCTTCCCTTTCCACTTTAATCAAGATTATATTTATGCTGCTTTTTATTATAACACATAATTTGCTTAAATAGTTACTTTTTACAAACTATTTCAAGCACTGTAATTGTGATATTAATAATGGGTTAAAAACTGACTTTGAACATTCAAACTGTGTATTAGCCACTAATGCCAAAGAAGAGATCATATTAAAGTTGTCAGAAAGCACATACCAGTGTGTTTGTACAGATATGTATTTCCCCAAATCCTGCTTGAAAGCTCAGAACCCTGTAGCCATGTAACTATTCTCACTAGATTGAACTGTCCATATTGCATTTGTTCATTAATCCAGTCCTGCCTGTCAGTATTCTGTTACACCCACAGTAGTTAGACAATGATGGATTTGAAAACCTACCTATCCAAGTACACACTCTTGTGGGAGGAGAGGCTGGACTCTGCCCTTCTGAGCAGGGAATTTCTGGTTAGAGGCTTATAGTGCCTGCATATTCTAACTGTTTCTTACTGAAATTGGTACACCTTGTTTGCTGTAGCATAGACTATATCCAGGCCTGCTGAATCTAGCTTTATTTGTATGCTTGTTGTTTGTTTATTTCCCTGAAACACTAATTCCACCTAAAATGCGGCCTTTTAGCACTTCTGTGGATCCCTAGTGATATCTGCATTGCTTACTGTACTTATTTCCTTTTTTCACTTGAAAGAAAGTTACTGTTTGTCGTTTTTTCATTTAAGTTACCTGTAACACATTGCATTTAAGTTACCTGGTACTTGCTCACTAAAGCAATTATATAAGTCAGCTCTAAAAAATTAAAAGCACTACACCCTCACAAACTCCCCTTGAGTACCTTGTTCCCCATTGGCCCTTTTTTTCAATTATAAAGGAATTCCCAATACTATTCTAGCATGTCCAAAGGTCAGTTGTCAATCTCCTCTCTGGTCCAGCTGGTGAATCTGGGAATCTTGAGGCAATGTTACAACTGCCTCATGTACACAGACAACCCTCTCCTCCTCCCAACAAATTCCAACACATGTGAGAGATGCAACCATATAGCCAAACTGGAGGCTAAGCTCTCTCAACTCAGTACTGGCGTAACCAGTCAGGAGGAGAAGGAAACCACACTCACTACAATTCCAGTCTCACATAGACCTACCACGACAACAAACCAAACACATAAACACACAAAAACATACTCGGAGGCTCTAAATAAAAATCTGCATAAGCAGCAGAGACCTCCAAAGCAGACACCCAAGCAACCGCTACCCCAAAACAAAACACGTGCAACACATAGCTCACAAAGCCAGTGTGCCGAACAGTCACAGCCCTTATGGCTAAACAACACACTTGATACACTTGTAATAGGTGAATCTATCGTCAGGCACACTGACGTCCCGCTCACCAGGCTGAACAAGGAGAAGATCACGGTGAGCTGTCTGTCGGGCGCTAGGATCCACCACATAACACAAGCACTCAGGTCACTCCAAGTCAAGTACAAATATGACTCAGTCATTGTCCATGCTGGTGTGAATGACCTGAGACGTACCTCCCTGGACTACATGAAAAGAGATATAGAGGAGCTCTCTGAGCATGTAGCCCAGGCCGGTATGACCCTGACCTTGAGTAGCATATTACCCTCACCAAGAATGATGCCCAATATGAAGACAAGATGATCAATTTCAACAATTGGCTTAAGTGTTGGTGTCATTGAAAGGGGATCCAATGCCTGTCAGCCTGGGATGACATGCTCGACAAGCCACGATGCTTCGCTAGGGACAGCTTGCACCTGTCATCCCTGGGCTTTCGGATATTGGCAAAGGCTCTTGCTACCCCCATAGTGCCTTTTTTAGGCAAGGCTCAAAAGACAAACCCACCTCCATAGGTATCACAAGGGATAAGAAACTAAGAGTAATGCTACTCAACGCCAGAAGTCTAAACCTCAAGATGCATGCACTCAAACTCTCCTTAGCATGGAGAACATCGATATCTGTGCAGTAACAGAAACCTGGTTCAAGGCTCCTGAGAGCACCCCAGCACTACCAGATTATACCTCATACCATGCTTTTCGGCCCCAAAACTTGGACCGAACCACAAAAGGAGGGGGAGTATCAATATTCGTCAAAGATACCCACACCTCCAGGTTGGTGGCACAGCACGAAGCATCAGAGACTATCCATGTGCAACTAACTGTGGGTAAAACTGCCTTCCAGTTTATAGCCTGCTACAGACCACCCTCCCAAACACAGGAACCCCACTTGGCCTTCCTGAGAATACTGGAAAATATGAAGTTCTCTCCAAACACCATTATCTTGGGCGGCTTCAACTACCCAAACATAGACTGGGAGCATTACTCTAGCTCCAACACCCTAGCCCCAAGGTTCCTAGAATTTATAAACTCAAATGCTATGGAACAACTTGTTACCACTCCCACAAGAGGGGAAAACATACTGGACCTGATCATCACCAACATGGGGACACTATGCTCCAGACCAGAAGTGTATCCCTCACTGGTAATATCAGACCATAAACTAATCTCACTGGATATTCACATCCCAACCCCACCCCTGCCCAGAAAACCACAGTGAAAAACTTCTCTAAAGCAAATTTCACACGCCTCAAAACCGAGGCGAAATCCTTCAAAGCCCCCAGGCCTGTGGAAAATATGGCCCAGACCGCAGAATCCTTTATAAATGCATTCTATGAACACCTTCAGGAATGCATGGATCATGCAATCCCAAATAAAACCAAGACCCAATCCTCCAAAGGCAGACGTCCTCTCTGGTGGACCCCAGCCATAAACAAACTATACAATAGAAGGAGGAAGCTACTACATGATAGAGCAAAATCCCAAAAAGGGAAGACATCTCTGATCAGTATTAGCAAAAAACTACGGGCACTCATAAAATCGTCTAAGGCCAGCTTCGAGAGAAAAATTGCACAAGACACTAAGGATAATCACAAGGCTTTCTTTAGTTATGTTAGGAACCTGGGTGGGAATTCCCAGATATGCTCAGAATTAGTCCAAAATGACAAAAAATACACCGAGCCCACAGACATTGCCAACATCCTAGCTGACAGGTTCAGTGCAAACTTCTCCTCCCTCTCCCCACCAAAAGGGCAAATGTCTATCCCAAAAGAGTGCTGCCCCCCTGACATCTCAGATGCTCAGGTAAGAGCCGCCCTCTCCAAAGCAAAAAACACAGCATCAATGGGACCAGATGTTGTCCCGGGCTGCGTCCTACATGAACTCCAAGAAGAGCTAAACCTAAACATAAAACTACTGTTTAATCTTAGCCTTACTACAGGATATGTACCCAAAGAGTGGTGTACAGCAACAGTGGTCCCTCTCCACAAAGGTGGTGCCTCAACGGATCCTGGAAACTATCACCCCATAAGCCTGACTAGCTTGGTCTGCAAAGCTATGGAAAGGATCATCATGGACCTCATAAATAAAGATATTGGGGACCTACAGACACTGGATCCTACCCAGTTTGGCTTTGTTAAGGGCAGATCCTGCCTCTTAAACCTGGTCAATTTCTTTGAAACAGTCACCAAGGCCATTGACGAGGGGAAGGTGGTCCACTCAGCCTACCTGGACCTCGCAAAAGTCTTCGATACAATACCCCACTCGGGCATTATAGATAAGCTCACCAGCTTAAATATAAACCTCTATGTCACTAGATGGGTTACAAACTGGCTCAAGGACAAAACCCACATGGTTAGAATTGCTGGAGCCATGTCAGACTCCAAACCAGTTACAAGTGGCATCCCACAAGGCTCAGTCCTGGGACCTCTCTTGTTCGGTATATATTTCTCGGCGGTACAGGCCAACACGGAAGGACTGTGGCTGACCAAGTTCGCAGATGACTGCAAACTGGGCACCATAATCAACTCTCCAGCCGACACAAGCATCCTCCAAAAGGGCCTCATAGAAACAGACAACTGGTGCCAGAGCCATGGCCTCAAGCTAAACGCCAAAAAGTGTATAGTCATCCCCTTTGGCAAAAACAAAGTGCCCACAAATTACCACATAGGTGGTAATCCATTAAGTACAGAAGAAGTCATTAGGGACCTAGGGACCCAAGTTGATAGCAATCTCTCATTTGACAACCACGTAGCCAAAGTGGTTAGAAAAACATTTTATATAGCCCACCTAATCATGAAGGGATTTACATCTAGATCAGGGGAGGTCATCGTACCTCTTTACTCATCCCTCATCAGGCCCATAATTGAGTACAATGCCCCTTTTGGGATGTACCTTACCAGACACCTGCAGCAACTGGAAAGACCCCAAAAGTACCTCACCAAGAGGCTCAAAGGGCTCAAACAGATGCCATATGCTGCCCGGTTAAAGAAACTCCAGCTCTACTCAGTGGCATACTGCCTGCTCAGAGGCGATCTGTGCCTGACGTATAAAGCCATGTCCAACCCGGAATTAATGGACATGCTGCACCTCAGAAAATCCAAATCCCATCGAGCTACGTGCTCGAGAGACTTGAACCTCAGCACTGAAATAAATAGGACATGCTGGAGGGACAGATTCATAACCCAGAGGCTCCCTTCACTCTGGAATAAAATCCCAGTCCAGGTTAGGCAGAGTCCCACACTGACTCTCTTCAAGAGGAATCTTGATGAGTGGATAGGAGATCGTAATTTTACCCTGGCTATCACTTCTGTGTCACTGTTAGACAGAGGCACAGTATACTAACCTCAAAAAAAGGCATAGCAAAATTAATTTAAAATGGGTGGCGAAAGCCAAACACACTCTGGCTAGGCTTATAAATGCCCTAGGGCAGATAGCCTAGTATGAACCTATGAACCTATGAACCTACAGATCTGTATATCTACCACTGACACCACAGAAAAAAAGCCTTAGTATAGTTATCAGACAGCACGCATTTTATGGATCAGCCTGAGAAATATGTTGCAATGCATAGTTTTCCCTAAAAAGGAGTAGAAGAGTTGAAAGATCCCTCTTCTTGTGCAAATGCTACCACTAAGTAGAACTGTACACATCAGATCTGTTGAATAAACCACTCCTGTTTGTCAGTGTTTTGACATCTCACAAAAGTCGAGGTAGGGAGGGTGGCCTAATGGTTAAGGTGTTTGCCTTACAAACACAAGGTGCAGGGTTTGAGTCTCACAAGGGATAATTGGCTAGGCTTAAAATGGCTCACAAGGGCAGTTAGCTTAGTACTAACCTATGAACCTAAGCTATACATTGCCAAATTTGAACCCCTGTCTATATCAATTGATATTCCCTAGAACTATGTTTTAACTACCAAGAAAATATAAATATAAAATGATACTCCACTCCCTGCAGCTCTCTTAACCCTAGAGAATGCTGATGTCTGTGTAGTCATTGAGACACTATGTAAAGCCATAGAGAGCACAGTGGCAGTACAAGGCTATAATGCTGTCCACACATTTAGACCAGCTACTACACAAGCAGGAACGAAAGGTGGAAGTCTCAATTTACATAAAAAATAAATATACCTCAAAGTTGGTCAAACATTTCAATGCACTTGAGCTTCTCCATGTCCAAATCACCATAGGCAAAATCCCATACTACTTCCTTGCAAGCTGTAAATTCATAGGTTCATAAGTGTGTACTAGGCTAATGGCCCTGGAGCCTTTACAAGCCTAGCCCATAGGATTACCCTGACATTGTGCCACCCAACCTTAGTTCCCAGTACCTCTGTCGAGGAGAGCCACTGGAGTGATACCCGGGGTGAATTTTCTATTTCCCATCCATTCATTAAGATTTCTCTTGAACAGGGCCAGTGAGGTGCTCTCTTTGACATGTATGGGAAGTTTATTAACATGGGCAGTCTCTGGGTTATGAACCTGTCCCTCCAGCATGTTCTGTTGATTGTGGTAATGAGGCTGAGGTCTCTGGACCATGTGGTGCAGAGGGATTGGGATTTCTTTAGATGTGGCATTTCTAAAAAAGCTGGGTAAAACATGACTTTGTAAGTCAAGCAGATATTGCGTCTAAGTAGGCAATATGAGACAGAGAATAGTTGGAGTTTTTTTGAGTCTGTCCATATAGGACAAGTGTTTAAGGCCTAAGATCCTCTTTGTGAGGTACTTTTGTGGCCTCTTCAGTTGTTACAGGTGTCTAGTGAGGTACATGCCAAATAGGGCATTGTACTCTATGATTGGCCTAATGAGGGAAGAGTAGAGGGAGACAATGACCTCTTTCTTCCTGGATGCAAAACCCTTAGTAATGAGATGTGCCACATAGAAGTACTTTCAGACCACAGTGGCAATGTGGTGGTCAAAAGAGAGTTTGCTATCAACCTGTGTTCCCAGATCTCTTATAACGTCTTCTGTGTTCAGTGGACTACCATTGATGTGGTAAATCATGAGAACTGGGTTTTTCCCAAAGGTCACCCACTGTGTCCCAGGAGACCCATAACATGCATTTAAGCTTATTCGAAACACTCACCATCCAATGCAAAACCATATTGATGCATGACTGTATTACCTCCATATTAACTGTGAATCATATACAACACCAAATGTGCAGGTGCAGAGATTCCTGGATTTTGTAACAACAAATTCCCTGTATTAGATTGTCAATGTGCTGACAAGGGGCAAAAACATAGTGGATCTGGTCTGTACTAATACAGAAGAGTGCTGCACACTCCCCTAGTAAAATGTCCTCTCTGGTAAGGTCAACAACAAAATGGTCTTCTATGAAGTAAAAATAAATCCTGGAACCCCAGCCATCCCTAGGATGTTCTGGAACTACTATATGGCTTACTTGCTATAATTAAGAGATAAGCTGGTAAAACTCCAAGCCTCCATAAGTCTGAGAGTACTTTTGCCTACGTGGAACTGTTCACAGAAATCTTAAACAATCATGTTAATAGCTGCATAGAGGCAGCTGTACCTACTAGGAAAAGTACAGAACTAACTCAAAAAGAAGCCACCCTGGTTGAATCACAACATCGATGGGCTGCATAACAGAATGAAGAAAATTACAGAAAAAAGTATGAGGTGTAGCACCCAACAGGATAAAAGCACTCTCCTCAAACTAAGTAGGCAATTCACAAGACAATTAAGCCTACCAAAGTCAAATTTTATGTAAATTTGGCTTCCTAGGCCATGGACAATCACAAAGCATTCTTTAGTTATGTGACAAACTCAAACCTATCCACTACATAACCCCACAATCCCCTCCCCGTCTCAACTTCCTTACAAAGTTACTTTACACTATATACCACACTCTGGTCTTTTCTACCACTTCCTACTACTAACTAATTCTGTTAAACTATATTGCCCAAACCTTAACATTCTTATGCTTGTACTTCTTATCGATACATACTTTTTGTTTTCTTGTCTTATCTATATATGAAACAGTATTCCACTTTGCCTATGTATGAAACAGTTATTTACTTTTACTTAAATCATTGTTCAGTGTATTTCCTGTAATATCACCTGCATCAACCCTAAATGTTTGTCTTATCTTTTGCAAGTAACAGTTATCATCCTTTTAGCCCAGTTGGAATTTCATGGTAAACAAATGCAAGTAAATAAATAAATAACTGCAATACACATTTATGTGTAGAGATCATTGTTAAAGGAGCCAGCTGTACTGGGCCAGAAGATATGGCAAAACAACTGGCAGGCAATTTCAAATCTAACTTTAACCCCTTCTCCCCTTCGACATCACCTTAGGAAATGACATCAAATATAAGTCCTCCTACTATCACTAGGGAATAGGTCCTCAAAGCTCTGTCTAAGGCCAAGGACACTGTATCAATAGACCAAGAAAATGTCCCAGGATGCCTTCTAAATAATGTAAAATATGACCTAGCAGGCTCTCCGGAATCATTATTTCACAATAGCCTCCAAACAGGTTTCTTACATCACGAATGTACAACAGCAACAGTCATTCATCTGCACAAAGTTGGGCTATCCACAGACCCTGGAACTACAGATCCATAAGTCTTTCCAGTCTTACATGCAATGCCTTGGAAAGAATTATCATGAAAATTGTGATGTCTGATTAATATCTCACCAAACTGCACCAATTAATGTGACGTCCGGACAATACCCCTCCAGACTGCCAACAATATTGTGACATCTCCCACTATCCTGGGTCAGTAACTAAGGAGCTTCAGTTCTCACTACTGACTTCAATGTAAGACTGTCACTTAAATAGGAGTGATATTTCACAATTTTCTCCTAAGAGCACAACAGAAACATGTTCTATATCCTGGGACTGGATTAGATACTTCTGTCCACCCCTAATATGACTATTACACACTCCCAAGCAATGTGTTCCATTATAAGACCTCTGATACACTCACACTTAAATAAATCTCAAACATCCAAACACTTCTAGGAAAGCCTGACACTGATTTCCAGCTGTGTCTCTTCCCCAAAATAATATAGTAATGCTGCCAGCAATCATAGTGTCTTCATGGCCTTTTAAAGGGGTATTTAATAATGAAAATTAGATAGTAAAACAAATAGTAGCAAATGACCTAAGCAACCAGGCTTTCGGAGTGGCCTGGAAAGTTATTAAGGCAAGTATAAGCACTCCAAAATCACTAAAGAAAACATTACTTGACCAGCCACAATGTAAGTTAATAAAAATATTTAATAATGAGCAAAATGATTAAAAATATAAAACAGTAATTTCCAATAGACAAACAGAACTCAATCAGGAGAAAAACTATATCAATACTGTAGGATAGAAATCCAACATTCAGAAAAATTCTAATTGGTCTAACTGATTAGTTATAATTTCCTAACTATCTAAAGAACACTGTCCCTGATTTATATTAAATTATTACAACAAAGCCAAGGCAGGCTTACAGTTATTGATGAGTCCTTTTGGGTATCCACTGCACAGTACATCTGTAAATGACAACTGTATCAGACAACTGACTTCAACTGTCTTCATCAGGCTCTTTTACAGATTAGCCTAACTGTCAATAACTATTCTAGTTCTAATTTTCAGTTCATATTTTGAAAATCAACCAAAACCTGTTTTCTAAAACTTCTGTCCTGTCTTTCAGCTTCTGACAATAACCCATAGCAACTGTCAACGTTCTAATGATATCAATTGCAGATCAGCTGAATTTGAGACAGTTTGTCTTTAGAATCTTTCTTCATAAACATGCACAGTTAGAAATATAAAAGGACACTGGTCAAGTCTTTAAAACATTCTCTACAAACAGATTATAAATCACAATATAAGAACTTATTCACAATATCATAGCTAGTCATGCTGGCATAAAATATACAGGGTAATCTAAAATTATATACAAAACTTCAGTCAGACATGCTAGCACAGATGACAGTGTCTAATTTCATCACAGAAATGACTAAACTGACATAGGAAATCTTCATACACTGAACTCAACACAATTTGGTTTTGTCAAGAACAGGTTACCTGGTGCAACTCTTTGAGAAGGTCACCAAAGCAATAAATGAGGGCAAAACAGTTTATAGCGTCTACCTTGACTTTTCCAAGGTATTTGACAGAATACCTCACTCAGGAATTGTTGATAAACTCAAGAGGTTAGGTATAAACCCTTATGTCACCCAGTGGATAGCCAGATGTCTCACACATAGGAGCTGGGAAGTTAGAATTGAAAGGTCCATCACTACAAAGAGGACAGTCTTAAGAGGGGTCCCTCACAGATCAGACCTGGGACTGTTCTTTTTTTTTTTGGCATTTACTTCTATGAAGACAAGGCCAATACCAAGGGCATCTAGCTGACCACATTTGCAGATGATTGCAAACTAAGACATTCATAGAATCCCTTACCAACACTAATGTTCTCCATGAAGGGCTGACATAGACAGGTAACTTGTGTCAGAGCCATGGAATAAAACTAAATGCCAAAAAATGCATAATGGTATCCTTTGGGAAGTCATCAACTCCTGGTAACTATCATACTGATAACATACATCCCTAAGAGTCATCTCAGTAGTCAGGGAATTTGGGGACACATGTAGACAGTAATTTAGCTTTTGACTATAGTAAGTCTACAGTAATGAGGAAATCATTTTGTGTTGTACAACTTATAAACAAAGGTATGGCATCTGGGTCTAAGGAGGTCATTGTTCCCCTATATACAACATTCATAAGATCTATCATTGAGTACAATGCCTGCTTTGTTATGTACCTAAAAAGGCACATCCAAGAATTGGAAAGTCCAAAGACATACCTCACTAAAAGAAGACAGGGTGTATGTAATATGTCCTATGCAGACTGCCTCATGGCCTTTCCCTGAATTCTGTCTTCTACAGGTTGTTGAGAGGAGGTCTATACCTGGCATACAAGATGTTGTCAGACCCCACCCTGATGGACCTCCTGCATATTGGCAAAACAAATAGATACATAATTATATGTTCTAAAGACTTAAAATTTGTGTGTGATATAAATAGGACTTGATGAAGAGACAAGTATGTATCCCAGAGAGTACCCATTCTCTGGAACAGAATTCCCATCCATATGAAGCAGAGTTCCTCCCTAACCCAGTTCAGGCATAACTTGGACAGCTGGATCGGGAGCAAGAAATTTATCCCTTATTTGGCACCTATGTCACTAATGGACACAAGCAGCCTGGAAACAGTTCAACTCTTCAGACCAGCTTAACATATCCAATGTGCCCTGAGGGGTTAATCTATATCATATAAGCAGGATATGGGGCTATGGAACTTCTATCATACTAGGGGAAATTGTCTTTGTTTCCCAAGTTCTGCAAAACAAACTGTGGACCACTGTTTCAATTAGTAATACTTAGAATGCTGTCAGAATGTTTTCAAGGTATGTAATCATACATACAATTAGAGCTTCGTAGGATATAGTGATACACTATTTGCAATTAGTGCTGTGCAACCTGAAAGTGTTTTTGAAATAACCTTTCTGCTTCAGTTATTTCATTTGTCTTTCATGGGAGTTGGGTAACACACAACATTCGCATAATAAGAGTGTGTATAGTATTATTGCAACATCCTTACAAATTCACCTCCAATATGTACAACTTACTACGGTGTACAATATCATCCACAATCCAACAGCTTGTCTTGCTTTTAGCCCATTAGTCAACTTTTATATCCCAAATAAACATCTCAGATCTGTAGACAAATATCTCCCGACAACTTATAAACCTAACAAAACCCCAGGCATACTCCTTTATTCCTGCTATATGTGACTGACTTGTATGTAGTATGGAAGCTTTTGTTACATTAACCACTGTTTCTCTGCTTATTCTGTCAGATTAGTCTTTGCATATATAATTCTTGTATGTACAATAGTTGACAACAGTTAACACGACATCCTGATCCCATGCAGAAAAATGGGGAAAGGGGGTTTGTGCATTTGGGATATTACAGTGCTTGCACTGCTTTTGTTTATACTGCTTTCTAGAATGATAATTGATGACTGCAAGCTGATAATTTGCTCCATATGTATAAAAACCTGTAAAACTCTCTAGTGTGCTGTGCTGTCTAATATAAATGCTTTTATTCTATCTCAACATGGATATGGCTCCAAAATCCAAGACTAATGGATCATTCTTGTGAAAACCTCCCTTCTCAGATGCTGAGAACGCAGTCATAATATAGGCTGTCCATCTCCATGTGGCAGAACATCTAGAGACATGTATCACTGACAAATTCTTCTGTGTCTGTGTCTGGCGACAGATGGTTGATGATGTCAGTGCTGTGGGTGGCCAAGCAAATGATTACCAGATGTTCTGATGTAGGGCCACTGCCATGATTAAAAAGGATATTAACAGATCAAAGGCTGTGACACTGAAGCAGAGGACTATTGGGGGTGGGCCATCACTTCAACCACCACTTACTGAAATAGAGGAGTTCCTGCCAACTATAAGGGATCCAGCCAGCTTAAAATAATTCTACAGTGTGGTGCTGGATATAGGAGCAGAGCTGGAGGAGAACCAGAGGATTTCCACTATATATGCCCCTGGTAAGCCACTCAAAATATTTTATGTACCTTCAATGTTTCTATTACATTGTATACTTATAATACTGCTGTCAACTAAACTTTGCATCTAGACACATCAGGCATTGAGGTACAATGACCACCTGCACATGGGATGGTCATAAATTTTAGTATTACTTATATGTGGTACTCTCTAAAATTACAGCATTTGCATTTGTGTTGGATTTCTTTAGGCCTGTGTATTATCTTATTCATGTTTCTGTCTCTTTTATTCTTTTGTTTTTCTTAGTGTACTCACGGGTGAAGCGTTGGCTGAAACCAACACTGTGGATCATCCTTCCATCTGATGTTGGAGGAACAGTAACCTCTGATGATGATGATGATGATGATGATGATGATGATGAATAGACCATCCTTAAGACACAGACAAATTCTTCCAGAACTTTGGAAGAGATAGTCAGACTACTACATGACATGTATTCTGACATAAGATACTGCATGAACTGCATGTGTGAGTGCTTGGATATAATGAATGACATAATGCACAGTACAGGATATCAGTGGTGGATGTGTCCATACCAAGATGTGGTCATCTACAGGGTCATAAACATGTCCATAGTCATGATGACAGCTTATCCAGCAGACATCATTAACATTCAGACAGCTCCAATCCAGGGTGCCAGGGAATAGTGCTTGTAAAAATACTGTGGCTGTGTACTGCAGACCCACACACAGTACTCCTTGCTTTGACCATGCAACCTCACACATACACACAGACACACAGACACATATTTCACAATGGACTTCATTATATCTAGAGATACTTATCTTGAAGTTATGACCTCTGTCATACTGACACACATTTCCTCTGTAACAGTCTTGCCCTCTTGTGACCTCCACTCCCCACTGTGCAAATGATGATGACTATGCCTTGCCATTTGCATTTACTGTGATTTTTGGCTGCCTATACCTGATGCAGTAAATGACCAACAAATGCCTGTTTTTTCAAAGGTCATGTTTTCATTTGGATACGTAATAATTTTCACTGTTTAGCTGATTTAACTTCAGTAGTAGTTGTAGTAGTAGTGGTGTAGTACAGCTTGCCCACCCCACTGTGCAGATGATGCTGATACTGTCACGACCTCTGGAGGGCTGTCTGACTTGGGCTGCTTATCTTTGATGCACATAGTGAGCAGGCAGTGCATGGTTTAGGCAAAAAATGTTTAGTTGTACTGTAAGTCTGCAGTTTGTCATTTGTGACTTAATTTATTTGCTTACGTTCTGTACTCATAAGGTTGTATAAATGTCTTGAACATCTACCAGTGCAGGTGATGCTGACATTGCCCCACCCCTGAGGGGTATTTTTACATGTACTAGCCCACAGGACATCAAAGGCAGATGGAAGGAGTACTTCCAGCAGCTTCTACATGAAAAAATACCCACAGATATACTGCACCAGACACAGCCTACAATGATACATCCCTAGAAGAAGTAAGAACAGCACTAAGGAAAATGAAGTCAGGGAAAGCAGCAGTCTTAGATGTGGTCACTGCATATATGATAAAGATGCTGGTGAGATAGATGAGAAATGGATCCTGAGGGTACTCATAGCAGTGTGGAGAGAAAGGCGTATCCCAAATGATGGAGAATAAGCATACTTCTGCTAGTGTACATGAACAAAGGGGACATCCACAACTTTGTGCAGCAGAGAAGTATCAAACCCCTGTCACATTACATGAAAGTTTTGGACAGGATATTTGATCAATGAATATGCAGAGTAGTAGAAAGTAAGAAGCAAGATGAGCAGTTTGGATTCAGATTAGGATGCAGCACAACTGACCTGAAGTTTGCAGTGAGACAGGTAGTTGAGAAGAAGCTACAGATTAGAGATGAAGAAATAGTCCAAATGGGCATTTCTGGACTTGGAGAAAGCATATGACAAGGTTCCAAGAAAGCTGATTGGGCAGTACTGTGGTGGTTCAAAGTCACAGAAACATCGGTAGAATTAGTGCAGGCTATGGACATGGACCCAGTGACTCAAGTACGAACAGTGTTCGGTCTCACAGAGGGGTTCCCAGTGGGAATATGTGTACACCAGGGTTAAGCTCTGAGCCCACTACTGTTCATACTGGTGAATGACTATATTAGCAAAGAGGCAAACATCTGGACATTCTGCAAAAATCTGCACAGTTGAAAGGTGTGGTGTGAGACAGAGAGAGAGAGAGAGAGAGAGAGAGAGATTGAGAGAGAGCGAGAGCGATCTTGTGTGAGTGAATGCGTGTATGAAAGTAGAAGTGACTGTGTATGAGATAGACAGACAGACAAAGAGAGAGAGAATGGGCTGTCTGTAAATGTTTGTATTTTACTTACTTATTTCATTTTTTAAGTACAATATTATTTTCTTATATATATTTTTGATGAAAAAATGCTTCCTTCAATACCATTAACATATACTATAGAAAATTTGAAACATTAGGCATTCAAACTATTTTATATCAAAAATATGCAAAAAATAATATAGTACTTAAAAAAATAAGCAAGTAAAACACAACAATTTTACAGACAGTCCATCCTCTAAGTGTAATAATGCTCTCCAGGGTGTGTGTTATTGTGTGATTAATGCCCTTCCAGTGGTGCACTGGGTAAGCGTTAATTAAACATTAACACACACCCTGCTGGGCATTATTGCTTACTTATTGATGTTTTAATTTTCTGGAAATTTCAGTCATTGCAATGATAGTCCTTTACAGATATCACTGATGTTTTTACTTAATGCTAACTTCTGTTTACGTACTGCAGAATTTCTTCATTACAGTTACATCACTCACATTTGCTACTGCTACTGATAACATCCTAGCCTGGGTTGCTTATGTTTGGTGCGAGCCAGCCACTACATTAGTGAGTATAGCCTAGTTTGGGTGTATGCATCAGTGTTACTGTTTCTATCTGTTTTGCTCTTAACGTAAGTCATGAGTGCATGTGTAATTCACTGACTCTTACACAGTGGCATGACATATTGTGCACAAATCCTTCTCCAGTGTTTGTCCCCATCTGCTGGTTCTTCATCTGCTCCCTAATCTGTCCACCCTATAGCATTGTAGTATTTAGGTTTCATGTAGTCCATGGTAGTATGTCAAACATTGTCTAAACACCCTACACCTTCTGGAACACCTTTTTCAGCCTCAGCTGCAGGAACTTGTATGAAAGCTAGTTGCACATATAAGTTTATAAGGGCTGTGGTAACCCTTAACATTTATTTTACAGTTTTTCTATGATGGAATTTTAGCATGTATTGAAATTCAGAGCTAAAACGAGTGAGACATGTTCAAGCTTGTTTTATAGATTTATGAATCGCTACACCATGACTTTTTTCCTTTATACTGGCATAGAAGATGGCTAATTGTATGGCCACAAGCATATTCTGCTGCAAACCCTTGAATCCCAAACTGTTTGGTCATCACTGCTCATTGTGCACAAGAGCTTAGAGCAACAAGCAGACATTCACGAATTTGGGCCACTGTGTGCAGGTGACTAATTATGCCATATTCTCTATAAAGCATGTTGCATGGTAGTTAGGTGTGTATATATGTGCGTATGTATGTGTGTGTGTGTGTGTGTGTGTGTGTGTGTGTGTGTGTGTATGGGTCTACTTATAAAGCTTGAAGTTTCAAGACTGCAATTTTCTTATCACTGAGACTTCAAAACTTAAAAAATAAATAAATAAATAAATAATAAAAAGAACAACTGACCCTTTGCCTGACCCTCACTCTATCATAATCCTACCTGATAAAAAAAAATTGCAATCTACCACATTACTTATATTTAGTACTGGCTATCTAGTACATGTTTTGTTAT
Source organism: Protopterus annectens (assembly GCF_019279795.1). Classification (NCBI taxonomy): domain Eukaryota; kingdom Metazoa; phylum Chordata; order Ceratodontiformes; family Protopteridae; genus Protopterus; species Protopterus annectens. The sequence goes on along the minus strand of NC_056741.1, from coordinate 503,904,395 downwards.
TATATTTACCTCTCTGTACTTATTTAGTATTCACTACTTATTTAATGTGTGCTTTAATACTTGCTATTGTCTTGTTCATGTAAAATGTCTTAACTTTCATGTATCATTGGAAGCTTTTCTCCCCAGGCCTCCACTGAAAATGGGTTCCTCACCCATTCAGACTTTCCTGGTAAACAAAGGTTAAATAAATAATAAATACTTTTTTGTACATTCTTTCAGGGGAGTGATATATACACACAACTAAAAACAACCAAAAACTCAAGACAATAAATAGACAAATAAGCAGACTCTGAGCAGTTGTTGAGCACTTTCATCCTTTAATAGTTAGAAAAACTTCATCAGAATAAAATTATAGCTGTATACATGTCTCAACACATGTATTGTAAAAGTACAATAAAACAAGTATTATCCAATCGGAGAAAATAATTACATGACCAATGGTGATCTGAAAGTAAACATTACAGTATCCTATAATTCTTGGTTAGCAGCCAAAAACTGTCCTGCCAATAATATAGAAGACCTTAAGTTACAGTATCCATAGAACATAGTGGGTCAGCAGCCAATGACAAAAATTAATTAGAAATAAACAAATTAAATATTCATGTTTTAATGTTTAGCCTATGGTGGGTGGTGGGAAGAATAGCCTGTGAAAACGTGTATTAAGTTTTAACAGCCAGTCCTAAAAATCAATAATAAAAAATATAATAAATGAGAAACGGGAGGTAAAACTAAATAAAGTAGTCTGTGTAAGTAGAGAACATAAAGTACACTGAATAAAGAATTAGATATAGGCAAATAACTCACCTGCTCCTATATTAATGGAATAAATAATCAAGTGTGCTAAGAAATAAAACTACACAGCTGATAGTTTAGAAAAACTCTTAGTAGAAGTATCCAATGACCTATGTTTATCAGTAGCCAATGATAATAATAATGAAAAATAATAAACCAATAAAAATATTCATGAAAAAATGTTTAGCATATGCTGGAAGATATGAAAAAAGACCTATGAAAATTTGTTTAAAGTCTGACCAGCCAATCAAAAAATGAAATCAGAGTGTAAGGTGTACTAAAAAGTGATTTAGATGTATGAAACCAGCTTGCCCATCTTGATAGTATTAGAATAATAAACCAATGGTGTGTTTAAATAAGATTACATAGCCAAAGGTCTAGAAACGTTTTCAGTAACAGTATCCATTGGACATATGGAATTCAAACTACACTGGATAATGAAAAACAAATAGACAACTAATGTGCCTGTCCTAATTATAATTAAATAAACAACCAACAGTGTGAAAAAGTGAGACTACACAGCCGATAGTTTGGAAAACATATACTTGATGTATCCAATGAACTATGTCTAACAGCACCCAATGAAAATAATAATGAAACAATAAAAAAACTATAAAAATATTTATGAAATAATGTATAGCCTATGGCGGTAGAATGGAACAATTGCCAAAGAAAATCTGTTTGAAGTTTGAACAGCCAATTGAATAAAACAATTATAAAAAATACTTGAAACGGAACATAAAACGTAAAATTGTAAACAATGTATTACAGTATCGTAAGGTATACAAATAAGCAAATTAGATATAAGAAACCCACTCACCCATCTTGATTGTATTTGTATAATAAACCAATGGTTTGTGTAAATAGGAATACAAAGATGATATTCTTGAAAAACTCTCGGTGGCAGTATCCATAGAACATAGTTGAGCAACAGCCAATGAAGATGATAACTGACAAATTAATAAACTAATGAAATGTTATTTTATTTTATTTAACATTTGTTTACCAGGATAGTCTGGCTGGGCAACTGGTGTCTGTTTTCAGTGGAGTCCTGTGGAGAAAGGCTCCAGAAAGTGAGATAATGACAGTGATTGGTTACAAAAGTATAAAATGGGATGAAGAGAGAGAATTTTACAGTAGCATAATAGGAAACATAGTAGATGAAATGTATACAGAAGTCTTACTCAGTGTAGTAGAGCATGTTGTAACAAAGTATTTTCAGCTCTTCACAATATATACAATATGTACAGTAAGCCAGGTTGTAGATATATCTACAATATTTACAGATTGTTGTTAGACAAGTTAGTGAAACCAAGCATAACGGTGTGCTATAAGGTAAACTCTAGGAGTTGGTGTGATTTCAGCAGGGTGGGTTAAAGTTACAAAGGTGGTTACAGTAGAGGTAAGCTTTAAGGAGGTTTTTGAATGCCAAAGTTTGGTTCTGCATTCTGATGTCTGGAGGCATGGTGTTCCATATTTTTGCGACTACGTTGGGGAAGAGAGAATCCCCTGAGCTATTTTTGCAGGGGGTGGTAGTGATCAGTGCTTTCTTGCTAGATCTTAGGGATCTGTTGGAGGTATAGAAGTTTAGGAGACCAGATAGGACAGGAGTTGTCTCTGGATAGTATAATATTTGGTGGGCAAGGTTGAGTTGGTGGTAGTGTAATAGGTTGTGGAATTTGAGCCAGTGTAATATTTGTAGGAATTGGCAGTGGTGGGAGTAAAATTTGGCATTATTTGTGAACTTTTCTATTTTGTTATAGCAGGTAGTAAGTTTGTTTAGGTCATTTTTATTTATGTTTGTAAGAACTGGGGATGCGTAAAGTAGTGTGGACAGGAGATGAGTTCTGGCAATTTCAATTCGTGCCTTGGAGGTAAGGAACTTATTGCAGTGATAAAGGGTGCCTATTTTTATGAACTTTGGAGATGGTTGTAGAGATGTGTTTATTCAATTTTAGTTGAGGGTCAATTGTAACTCCTAGAAGTTTGGCCTCTGATACTGGGGAGGTTAGTGTCTTATTGTTTTAGAGTATAGAGAAGTTGGGGTAACTGGGCTTTAGTTGGCACAATAACAGAAGTTGAGTTTTCTTGAGGTTTAATATTAGTTGTGCCTTATTTAGCCAATTTTCAATTTCTGTAAAGGAATCTTGGGCTTTTTGCTGAAGGAGCTGGATATTTTGGGCTGAACAGATAAGGATTGTGTTGTCTGTGTATTGGGCTATGTCTACTTTTGATGAAGCTAAGTGTAGTTGATTTGTTAAGATGTTGAAGAGCAGGGGGCCTAAAACAGAAACTTGTACTCCAAGCAGATGGGGAGTGGGGGAGATAAGAAGTCAAGCCATTTGACAGACTGTTGGTGGTTGCCTAAGTAACTTTGGAGCCAGAGTAGAAAGGGGCTATCAATGTTAAGGTCAGATAGATAGGTTAGAAGTTTGTTATGGGAAACAGTATCAAATGCTTTGGATAGATCTAGGAAGGTAGTGGAGACTAGCTTATCTTGGTTCCTGAGTGAGTTTACAGTGTTGGTGAAGTTAATTTGGGCAGTGGTGGTACAGTGGGATGGGTGGAATCCATGTTGGGATTTGGAGAGGAGATTGTTAGAGAGAAGGTAGATGAGGAGTTGGTGGTGGATACACTTTTCTTTGATAGGAGTTAGAGGAAAGTGATGGGATGGTAGTTGGACATGTCAGTAGAGGGGAATGATGATTGAGGTCTTCCACAAGGATGGGACAGTTTTTTCCTTGATGGATCTGTTTATTAGTAGTGTGATAGGGAAAACTATGGCTTGAGATACAAGTTGAAGATATTCAGCGGGAAGATTGTCATCTGCTAGGGTGGTTGGTTTAAGATTGGATAAGTATTTTTGAATGATGGTGGTTGGAAATGGTATGAGGGAGAAGAGGGTGGTGTTATAAATGACTTTAGGGATTTGTGGTGGGTTGAGAGTATTTGTACTGTTTAAAAGTTTGAGTATAGAGGTGGTAAAGTAGCTGTTAAAGTTGGTGGCTATTTCTGAGTTTGTGCCATCTAGATGGGGAGGGTGGGGGTGGGTCTTTCCAGGCTGGAAGGTTTTGGTCATTGCAGCCCAGAATTTTTGAGGGTTAGAATTATGCTTGCTTTGTAGGGAGATATAGTGGTTTTGCTTGTCACTCCTAATTTGCTTTTTTTTGCCGTATTACATAATTCAATGTAGTTTTGCTTGGTTGTGTGTATCTTATGCTGTCACCAGTTTTTCCAGGCTTTATCTCTGTCTCTGAGTATAGTTTTGGTTGATTTTTGTAGCCAGGGGGCAGGATTATTATGTACTCTGATATTTTTGATTGGGGTTAGGTGATTGAGGATGTTTAGGAATGTGTTGTTGAAGTACTCAATTGCTTTGTCAAGTTGGAGGTATTTGATGGGAGACAAGTTACTGACTTTTTGGGCTTCTAAGAATTGAGCTGTGGGCAAGTTTTTATGGGAATGTCTTTGTAGTGTGGAGGGTTGATTATGGGGTTTTAGTTTTTGTCTTAGGATAAATGTGGGGTTGTGCTCACTGAGAGAGTCAGGCAGTGTACCACACTGGTCAGCATTATTGGGTTGATTTGTGAGGATCCAGTCTAAAATGGATTCCCTTTTGGTGGACTTGTCAATGCAGGTAAGTGAATGTATGAGTTGGGTAAAGTTATACAGGTTAATATGGTTGGTAGGAGTTAGTCCTTAGACCGAGTTCCAGTCGATATTGTTGTCACCAAAGACTAAGATTTCATGGGGGAGGGAGTGGAAGGCCCATTGTAGGATTGATTCTAGGGTGGTTAGATTATTGCTGGGATATATGTATATTCCAAGTATATGGTGCTTATGTTGGTTAAGGTGGAGTTTAGCAAAAATGGTTTCTGCATTATTGGAGTCTGGGGAGTCATATTGTAGTAGATGGAGTTTTAAGCTGGTTTTGTAAATCAGGGAGACACCACCACCTCTTTTACTGGGTCTAGAAGCCCTCAGGATGTTATATCCAGGTGGGGTTATTTGATTATCTTTGATATATGGCTTGAGCCATGTCTCTCTAATGAGCATTAGATCAGGGTTATAAATGGAGATAGTGGAATGGAGTTGCTCAATTTTATTCATGATACTGCGAATATTCAAGTTAAGGATTAGCAGGTCGGTGGGTTTATCTTTTAGTAGGGGTTAGGAGTAAGAGTTGCTAGTTGAAGTCATTATAAGGCCTGGGTTTGGGTGAATATCCCTACCTAGTAATAACTGGGCTACTAAGGAAGTGATTGTTTGGAGGTAAAGGGTAGTTAGGATGTGGAATTTAAGACTAGGTTGCTTTTTGGATATAGAGTCAAGGTAAATGGGTGAGGTGAGTTGGGAAGTGCATTGTTTGCAGGAGAATGGGGTTGGGCATGGGTGACTGGGTGGGAACGTGGTGGAATGGAATAGGGTTGGGGATTGTTGATCATAGTAATGGGTAAATGGGTGGTAGTAAGACGTGCTGTTGGAGGTTATGAGAAACCCTATAGACAGAGAGACTAATAGAAGGAGGAAAGGTTGCAGTTGAGAGTGGAGGAACTGAGTCATTCTTGGGTAGAAATGACATGAAGCAGGGCTTATGGTGTAGAGAAAGGTTAGTAAGTGGGTGTTGATTTTGTATGGAATGAGAGGTGGGTTAGTGAAATGGGTGTGTAGGAGTATGCGGTTAGTATGGTGAAAGGTAGAATAGTAAAGTTGGAGGTACAGGGGGTAGGAGGAGATTCTATTCAGGAGTGGATTAGAGAGTGTTGTAGTGGGTGGGGTTAGTTAGAGAGAGGAGATTGGACGCAGGGAGTGGTTTTAATGTCAGGTGACTAGGGTTGTGGATAAATGCACTAATAGTGAGGGCAGGTGGGGAACAGGGGCAGGGTAGGGGATCGAAGTGAGCCTGAGCACAGCGAGGGAGAAAGGAGAAGGAATGAACCCAGCAGGACTGCATGGTGCCAAAATCAATCAGTTTTGTTAGAGGAGAAGACCGTGTAAGAAACATAATCACTGACCAGCTAAAGTGTGGGGAATTAGGCAGAGTGAAGGTGAATTTGTAGAGGGTCTGCTGTACAGTTTAACAAAACAGTTCACGATATGCAGAGACTGTGTTCTAGTTAAAGGGCGGTTTGAGAAGGGGGAGAGCAGGCAGAAAGAGAGAGAGGCCCGGTTTGAACCAGTTTCCTGGTATCAGCAAATTGGATGCAATTGGTGGTGCTGCGGTAGCGTTGTCGCCTCACAGTAAGACATTGTCCTGTTCGATTCTCAGCTAGAGTGTCTTCTGTGCGGAGACATGCGTGAATGGGCATACCTTCATTGAAGGTTGTACGTCAGGGCTGGCAACTCGGTACATAAAAAAATCTGCTGCCAATCATTAGCAGACCGGAGTTCCACTGTGGCGACCCCTAACTGGGAAAAAGCCGAAAGATACAACAACCTGGGTATCTGCTACCATCTACTGGGGAAATGTTAGTATTACAATACTCAGGAGTCTTGATCAGTAAAGCTAGGCTGGGCAGTTTGGGATGTCTGTTGGAAGTGTGCTCTCCTATCCCTTACAGTTTCCACAATCACAAGCAGGTAATAGGTAATGTTACTGTACATCTAGTAGGGCTGTAGTTAGTGAAGTAGAAAGCACCTACACTGCCCTAAAATGCTGAAGGTCCAGATCTGTTTAGGAGCTGTGTCAGGTGTTTGAAAGGCTTGTATGGGGCACAGCATGACTTGCTGACATTTTTGCGAGGGGGGATGCAGTAGTGCCTTTAGGGGTTAGCTGTAAAAACACAAGGGGGTTAGGGTGGATGAGTACACTAGAACATTGGAGGTATGAGAGGTTATAAACTTATTTACAAAGTAAAAAAACAGTGTTGGAGCTAAGCTAGAATTAAAGTACTTGGGAAGGCAATAGGTTGAGTTGCAAAGGACTGAAACAATGGTTCTGTTACCAGAATGCTAATCTCTTATGCTCAATTTCGCTAATCCCTAATGCTCAAATTCACATACAACAGCAGCGACAAGTAATGCAGTTTGCCTAGGATTCAGCAATTGTACAATGCAAGCCAAATCACTATAATATAATTGTTTGCCTTAAACAGTGTTACAATAGCACAGCAAGTAAAAAACAGAAACTTTTGGGCAGAGATACATTGTTACTTCTGGCTAATGCTGATCTAATACATTAAACCCAAATGTTTGTCATAGTCAGTGTTACAATAGCATTGAAACTAACAAACAGATGCTTCTGGGCGGGGATACAGTGTTTCTACTGGCTAATGCTGATCTAATACATCAAACCCAAATGTTTGTCATAGTCAGTGTTACAATAGCATTGAAGCTAACAAACAGATGCTTCTGAGCGGGGATACAGTGTTTCTACTGGCTAATGCTGATCTAATACATCAAAGCCTTGTTCATGTGTAGGCATATACAGTTGTATATTGGAGGTCACCTCAGTTGATAACTCTAGAAACATGCAAGAAGGCTAAACTACTGCAAACATTCCAGCGGTTAGCTTCAAGTGTTCTATGCATTCACAAATGCTAGGTTACTACAACAGTATTGGAAGTAGATAACAGCTGTTCAGTATTGCCCCAGGTAAGGCACTATAGTACATTAATATAATTTAACTGTGTGCCAATTAATTAGGCAGTCACTTTTCCACTAGAGAAGGTCTCCAGCACTCACCAGGAATAAAAGCCTAATAGTTTTACAGACTGAGTTTGTCTAGCTTATAGCACAACAGCGATCTAACTAGGCGAGATGCACACCATTTGTAGGAACTGAGTCAATACAGTGACTTAGCAAACATGAACGTTGTGTACTTACTTATTGGGCAGCACACTCATAAGAGGAGAGCTCGGGATCTGTGGCCAGGGAGTTCAGCAGCATTAGAGAAGTAGAGATGGTGCCCAGGTGTAACACAAATTTTTATCAGTTGGGGAGGGGGTAGGAGGTAGACCTTAGTGAGAGGTTGGTTTCTGCTGGTGTGAGCATGGGTGGGCTGAACCCAGCAGAACTGCGTGGCATCAAAAAATAACCAGTTTTGTTAGAGGAGATGATCAGGTAAAAAAGAAAATCACTGACTGGCTCCAGGGTGGAGAACTGGGCAGAGTGAAGGTGAATTTGTAGAGGGTCTGCTGTACTGATTTAACCAACAGTTCAGACATATGCAGAGGCTGTATACTAGTTAAGGGGCAGTCTGAGAAGGGGAGAGCAGGCAGAAAGAGAGAGAGGCCCGGTTTGAACCATTCCCCTGGTATCAGCAAATTCATTGTGATACCTGGGTTTCTGCTACCATCTACTGGGCAAATGCTAGTATTACAATACTCAGGGGTCCTTAATCAGTAAAGTTTGGCTGGGCAATTTGGGATGTCTTATAAGTGTGCTCTCTTGTCCCTTATATTTTCCACAAACACAAGCAGGTAATAAGTAATGTTATCATACGTCTAGTAGGGCACTTAAGACCACATTTGCAAATGTGGGAGCCCGTTTGGAACCCACAGCTACCTGTTTTGTCTGTTGATAAATTTTGTCATTGAAAAAGAAGAAGTTGTTGGCCAGGACGATGTCAATGAGACAACAAAGAGTGTTTATTTTCATCAGTGACAAAGGGGTTTAGTTGTTTAAGTATAGTCTTGTCAAATGTAATTCATCAGCATGTGGAATGTTGGTATATAATGCTTCAGTGTTGAGTGCTACTAAGATACAGTTGCAGATAACTTTTTTGTTCTTATATAATTCATGTAGGAATGCCTAGGAGTCCTTCAAAAAGAATCTAGAGGACTGCATAATGTGGTTAAGACTTGA
>NC_056741.1:503885797-503890797 GCF_019279795.1 Protopterus annectens | reverse complement strand
ACACACACACACACACACACACACACACACACACACACACACACACACATACACACACAAAGAACTCTGTATAAATTAGAATCTGCTCTGTGAGAGGAAAATTCCACTGTCAGTAAATAGCTTTTATTCATGTTACACTGAGAAAGAAGGCTGTATAAGTGGTTAAAGACAATGTGCTCCCTGCTATTTAATAACCAGTGCTGTAGCACCTCTTGTAATAATTTTATTTTTTCTTGTAAGTATTTGTTACACTCTTCCTTTCCTTTCTCTCTTTTTTATATCTATCCTAGCAGGGAAGGAGAGACCAAAAGAATAAATGACAGGTTTCAAAGTGAAACCCCAGTGTTAAAACACCAAAATTGTCTTCACTGTTGTATTTCTCCTCTCCTAACCCCTCCCCAATGAATTAAAAAAGAAAAAAGAAAACAGCTTCATATACACTGCATACACCTACCATTCAACTCTATATTAGTAAAGAAGCACTCATAAACAGCATAACAATCTGATAGCTCTTAGAGAAAGCACATCCAAATCTCATGCATGTAATACCTCCCATATTCCAATCAACCATAACATGTGAATTAAGACTTAAAAGGTAAAAACACCATCAACAGTTAGTCCATCAAAACACACTAGTACTGTGAGAAACTTGCCATTATGTTATGTTATCATGAGCAATCACTTTAGTTTTTATGTAGCACATATATAAAGAAATGAAAGCAGGATATATATCTAAAGAAAGCTTATTATTAGTTGAAGAGTTGGTTTCTTAATACTTATTAAGCTAAGGCATATATTTAATATGGAAAATAAAATACAGAATATTAGCTTAGCAATACATATAGGAAAAGAAAAAGTGACATTTATTTACCTTATAGAGAAGTGAATCCTTATTTCCTTCCTTTCACTGATATCTCCAGTGACTGAATTGGTAAACTTTGTCATGGAAAAAGAATGGTGTTATTAAAATAGTTGACATCAATGTTATATGTAAACTACAAGTCATTTGTCCTTTAGTTTCTTTTTTCTTCTCATTGTATTTCCAGGTATTTACTTCTGCTTGTCTCTTCAAAGTACTATTGTTCCAGTCCATATCTTCAGTATGGTCTAGATTTTTTTCTTTGTTTTTAAAAATGACACTGCAGAGTCTGGATCTTCAAAGTGTCTAATTTCATTCAGATGAAATATTTTGAGCCTGGCAGAAAAGATCAAATGCACCTTAAACTGTCTTTTCTTAAGTTTTTTTTTTTTTAATGAGGCAAAAATATTTTCCTTTTGACATCACAGAATTGAAATAGCCATTATCAAATCTTATTAGATTGTAATCCAGTTTAATAGGTGATTTGGAGCAGGCTGTTTAAAGTATTAGCTCTTTGTCTTGAGATAATAAGAAGTTAACAATAACTGATCTCAGTGGAGTTAGTTTTTGATGAAGTAGAAACCAGAGACCTGTATGCTCTTTATATACCATACAACATAGTTTCAGATAAATTCAGAGCCTTAGGAAGCCAGGCAGTAAGAAATTTGACCATATTGTCTCCTATTTTTCAAGCAGTCCAAAAATACAAATGTTATTTCTCCTGGATCTGTTTCCAAGTCATCAATTTTGTTTAGTAATAAGGTATTGTGTCACAGTAGAAATTCAGTATTGTTTTCATCTTCGAATGCTCTGCCTTATATGTCATTAAAGGTATCTTCCATTCCAGATATCTGAGTTTTCTGTTGTTTTAAAATCCTGTGTATCTGTTGCATCTCTTTGGTCCATTTTCCTTTAAAGCTGTCAAGTTTGTTATCCATTATGTCCATTTTTAAAGAAAGTTATTATATGTTAGAAAGAACAGTTAGGGGTTCTTTCTTTAAAGACACATCCTGAGATATTGTCTTTGAATGAGTCATTTCACAGCTACTGGTACAGACCTTTCAAATGAATAATTTGACAGGAAACAATTCAAATATTCAGATTTTTTAGATCTTTCTATGCAGTATCAAACAACTGATTTTGTTCAAAAAATTGGTTTAGGATACTATAGAAATAAAACTTCCTGTCAAAAATAGAAATAGAGTAGCAGAACAAGAACATGTGCGCATAGTCTGTCACCATTCTCAACTTGAACCCCTAGTTCACGTTTACTTGATTTACTTATATGATGCTGCTCAGTGCAGGTGTACTCACTTTCAGTTACGTGGTTTATTTACATTGTTTACTTAGATACGGTTGTGCAGTTGCTTTACATAACATGGCCATAATCCTATGCAGTAGGCTGAAGGTGATACTCCTTGTCCTGCTATGTGCCTTGGCTACATGCATGCTTGATTAACATTGCTTCTTATTGTGCTAACATGGTCAATCAAGCTAACTCATGAGCAACGTGGACACAATGTTAATTAATCCATGGGAAAAACTTATCAACCTAATAAACTGGTGGTTTAACACAAAAAATCATATGAGTTTACTCAGCCCTGCACAGAAGCATCCATTACTTGCTATATGAAGGATGCACTAGTCTCTTTTGAAAAACCTCTGTGTTTTGTATAAAATTTACATTGTGTAAATTAATGGCATAATATTTATTATATATAGTATTAGCTGAAGAAGCTTGTCAGAACAGATGCTTATACACAGCAGTCTAAAATCCATGCATAAAACAATTTAATTTTAATACAAGCAATAGCACATGTAATGATAAAACACATCTTGAGCGCATTTATATTTTTCATTTATGTTTTCCATGATTAATGAAAAAATCTTCAGGACAAGAGACAAAAACACTTTTTGCCATAAACAGTAAACAAAACATGGATTTTCATAGGAAACACAATACAGATTTGAATATAATTTGTTTATTGTTATTTATGTATTGAGATCTGATTGCTGGGAAAGTCTGATTGGGTAAGTGCCTGTTTTCAGTGGAAGGTTGGGTTAAATGCTCCAAAGTATTGCACAGACACTTAAGAAAAATAATTGTACAAACTTCAAATACAAAATATCTACAATTTTAAATGATTATACCAAATTAGATGAATATAAAAACATTGCTTAAGAACAGATGCAATTTATATGACAATGATTTAATATTTAAAGAAATCTTAGTCAGTTTATATATCAAGTAAAGGTAAGTTAGTATAATAACAGGAATTGATATATGAAGTCAGAGAAAAAAAAACAGGATTGGCCTGGAAACTCCTCTGAGTCTTACCTCTTCTGCATGGCTTACTGGGAACTGAAAAATAAAACTGGGAAGACTCTCCCCTTAGACTGTTTGTATGCTTTGAAATTGCCTTAAAGTGGGTGTTCTTCATTGCTGGCTTGTCTGGTATTGAATCACCTTGTAGTTACTTGTACATATGTGTCTGATTTGTTTCTATTACCTTTTTATTATTTGCTAACTAAAATGTGCTTTTACATTAAGAAGACTGGGACTGCAATTCTAGTGGCAGCAGGAAGGTAGCCTGATCTGTCTGAGTTGGCGAATACACAAGAAGGCTTAAAGTGATATTGTTTTATTGGCCAGAGGGCTTTTTAGTTGGTATAATCACTTTTCTTTGTGTCTATAAATTCAGTACATCTGTCCATCTCTTGGCTCAGTTCTACAGAGCTGAAATGCTTAGTGTCCTCACCTGTGTTTTGCTTGCATCTATTGCTATCCACACTAAGATAAGTGCTTTAAATTGAACTATTGCACTTTTCTAAGCTATTTCAGAAGTCTGATGCTTAATTTTAAAATTATTTCATTGCATTTTTTCTACATTTCATTACTTTAAAATATATTTGCTTTTCCTTGGTCTATCTGCTGCTAGTGTGGTTTGAAATTGCCTTGCATGTATACTTCTCATTGCTGATTTGCCTGCCTTAAAGCCATCTTGTAGGTATTTGTAGTTAGTTGTTTGACTTGTTTCTATTCTCTTTTCACTTTTGGTGTTAAGATGGCTAGGACTACAACTATAGTGGCAGTGGAAAGGTAGCCTGGTCTGTCAGATTTGGTAAATACAAAGGGAGAATTAAAATGAGCTTGATTCATTGGCCAGAAGGCCATTTAGTTGGTTTAGTCACTTTTCTTTACATCTAAAAATTCCAGTGCTCATCATGCAGTGGCAGTTAGTACTGCTCTGTATAGACACAGGCATGTTGAAACTACATTTTCCATTTAAAAGTTTCCCTGTAGGTTTACACAGTGCTTAGTTGTGCAAAGAGCAACTTGTTTGGTTGCTGAGGAGCACTGCCACACAAATCCAGTCATAAAAAGCCTTGCTGTTGTTTCTTCCCTCGCAGTGCTTGAGCTATCCTGCTGTTCCACACCTTTGTAGTTCACTTAACTTTCTTCACAAGCAGCTTGATAGATATGGGCATCTTGAAACAATATAGGAATGTTCTCATTATCATTGACAGCTAATACCGAGAGAAATTAATATAGTATGTGAGAGATGTAATCATGCAATGTCACTGTAAGCAAGATGCACATACAAAATCACTCAATTTAAAAACAGGTTGTTGGCAACATAAGCATTAGACCTACCACACATAGTACTTACCCAACACGTAGACCAACATATGCTGAGCAACTTAAAAGCAACTTTCCTAAACTCCAAAGACCTGCTAGACATTTGCCATATACAAAGAATCTTCTGCAACTCCAAAACTGCTTCATCAAAACAACATACAACACAAGACATATAGCCACACCTTTGGGAGCCTCATCTACAAAGCATATAAAGCAAGCCAACACACTACCCAATATTTTAATCATGCAAAACTCCATTGTGAGGTATGCAGATTTTTTTTTTGTCACTCAATCATTTTCCTTTGGAGCTATAGAAACGGTTTATTGTCAAGTTCTGTTTATAGGTTGTATTGTTATCAGAAGAATGACAAGCAGAATTGCTTTCATTATGCTGGCTCATATTTTGCTAGAGAAAGATATTTTTCCCTCCTTTAACTGTTCTACATCCAAAATTTCTTTTTTTTTTCCTTCTGAAAAAGTATTCTAAAGATGGCTAAATAT
>NC_056741.1:503878297-503880797 GCF_019279795.1 Protopterus annectens | reverse complement strand
AACATAGAAAATATGGAAATTTTCCATAGAGCCATTTTGCATGCAAAGCAGCTGTCAGGCTGAAAGCCAAGAGAAAAGAGTGTTCACCCTTTTCAGCATTCACTCATACAAACTGCAGCCATATAGACACACATATAGGCCTACTGATTATGGTTGATTGACATATATATCGACATGCAAAACATCAGCCATCGGTATTGTAAATGTAAACATGATACTACACATATGTCAAGCAGCAACCTTGGTTCATGTAAAAATAAGACATAAAAAATAAAAGACATCTTCTTCAGGGCAAGTCCCACCTGCACCTCCCACTCCACCAGCTAATTATATATACACTAACCCTGAGATCACACAATATTGGAGAAAGGCCATATTCCTCAAACGTGAATATTATGTTACCTTGTATTTTTGTTGACCATCTGCTTAGTCAACCAAATTTTGACAACTAAAATGATGTTGAGTAACTATGGTGTTGATAATATTCAGTGCTCCAGTATGTGTTTACAATGAATTATTATCATCAATGAATTTAATCCAAAGACAAAACATCAATCAAATAAAATCATTGGTGATTACCATTAATCACCATCAAAGTCATCAGAAAAAAATCACAGATGTAAACCAATAGGTTGATACTCAAAATTTGTAGACTGGGAGGCTAAAACCAGAACCAGTATGTAACACCAAGAAACCACAGCTTTAATTGCAAAATAAAATAATTTATTCTGTCAATAAAGTTCAGCACTTTCATCCCTTATAGAATTGCAACAGGACTTCATCTGAACAGAGAAAGACATGTTAATCTTCATTCTTCCCTTTATATAGTGTACACCTTTAAGAATTGATTGTATTTTTTGTTTGATTGGTGGCTATATAAAGGGAAGGATGAAAATTAACTTGTTTTTGGTGGTAAATATCAGTTCCGTTTTTAGCCTCCCAGTCTATGAATTTTGAATATTGGTGGTTTTTATCATGCATAGACTGCCGTTTTTTTTTTGGGGGGGGGGTTAAAAGTAAAACAAAATCAACCCACATTGTCACTCCTACCCACACTCCCAGAAAGTAAATATGCTAAAATTAGGGTCAGACAAATTCAAAAAGTGAGCAAAAGCCCTTGAATTATGTAATGGCCAAATGAATGAAATGTGAACATTATATGATACAACCAACTGTACCACTAATGAAAAACTCCAGCATTGCAGCATGTTATGAAATGTGTGCAATGATAAATCACATAACATCTATATAAATATATATATATATATATATATATATATATATATATATATATATATATATATATATATATATATATATATATATATGTATATATATATATATATATATATATATATATATATGTTCTTCTTCTTTCAGCTTTCCCCAGTTAGAGGTCACCACAGTGGAACTCCGGTCCACTAATGATTGGCAGTAGATTTTTACAGTGCCGAGGTGTCAGCCCAACACCCACTCGACAGCAGGGAGGACATGCAGACTCCACACAGAAGGCAGTCCAGCCAAGAATCAAACAGGAGAACCTATATATATATATATTTATATATATATATATATATATATATATATATATATATATATATATATATATATATATATATATATATTCATACATAGTTGTAACTCAAAATGTGGAATAATTTAAATGACATATCAAGCAACCATTTTTGTATGTAGAGTGTCTATGGACATCTGGGTAAAACATGCCTCTGTAGCTTATTGAATTCTGAATAACATGGCAGATCCTTAGGATCAGGCATTAGGTACAATGGGGACAGTTTTAGCCTTTGTTGGGCAGTGCAGAGATGAGTAAGGTTTCTATAGTTCAGCAAAAACAAACAAAGCAAAAAAAAAAAAAAAAATATATATATATATATATATATATATATATATATATATATATATATATATATATAGATATACTCAACTGCAGAGATTCTAAGAGCAGAGACCACATTACTGGCTAAGCAACACATGATATATAGTTTGGATTTTTTTTTTTTTTTTGTAATAAGAAACGTAGGAGGAGGAATATGGTTGCAAGTTGTACATACACTGTATAAGAGTCATTTGATTAAGATGTTTCTTAAGGTGGAGGATGGACAAGGTGGTATAAAACAGAGGAATTAGGCAAGTGTGTCCACTCTCTTATTTTTATTTCTAATAGGAGTAAATTGTCTTGCACAAAGTATCAATGCAGTAAGGGTGGTAACCCTTTGTTTTATAGATATTTACATGATGCTGCAGGAGAAAGTCCATAATTGATTTGCTGTAAAACTACAAATTGTATATGGAACAATATCGATAACATGCAAAGTAATGATCTGTCAATTGGTGCAGAGGGTTAAGGGTGAAGGTTATAGTTAACTGTGATACTGGGTTTGAATGTCTTCTTTTATTTACCTATTGTGTGCCCCTGAGCAAGTTACTTAACCAAACTTTGCTTATGGGTCACCCTTAAAAAGGGACTGTGTTGGTTTTC
>NC_056741.1:503743297-503873297 GCF_019279795.1 Protopterus annectens | reverse complement strand
CGTCTGATGAAGTAATGTTATTACAAAAGCGCTTATGCAGAATAAACCTTTTCTTGGATTTTATTTGATTTTATCTACTTGCCTTCTTGCCATCTTGGGGTTTGTTTGGCACTCTCTCTCTCTCTCTCTCAATATACACACACACACACACACACACACATATATATATATATATATATATATATATATATATATATATATATATATATATATATATATATATATATATATATATATATATATATATATATATATATATATAAATATATCGAGAGAGAGAGAAAGAGATATGTGTGTGTATGTGTGTGTGTGTGTGTGTGTGTGTGTGTGTGTGTGTGTGTGTGTGTGTGTGTGCGGCGCATGCGTGTGTGTGTGTGTGTGTGTGTGTGTGTGTGTGTGTGTGTGTGTGTGTGTGTGTGTGTGTGTGTGATCATAGTGCATTGCCATGACAAACCACTTTTTGTTTGTGGAGACTGAACCCACAGACATCCTAATAACTATCCAGCACATTTATTTAACATGAGGAGCTACTTATTCTGAAACATCAGAGAAGAAATGCAGAAACATTTACAGAGGCTGAGAATGAGATGGTACTAGAGGTCCGGCCATCACCCTAACAAATATCCAGCACTGAAGACAGTAATGCTGTGTTACTTCTAGTCTGGATCTCTCAGGTATAAGGACATATATCCTTCCCAAGCCCATAGACCAAAGAATAAGCACTGTGAATTAATGTATTCCTGATATGCATACAAATGTTGGAATACTCTCCCACAAGACCAAAGACAAATCATAAATCCGAAATACTTCAAAGAAAACTTTAGGGCCTACCCCTTATCTTCCAAACTATGTCCCTACCACTCCACTCCTTGCTAAATGTTGCTACAGCTCAATCCATCTGTTCTCTCTCCACCAGTTCTCTATCTGTAGTTCCCTATTGGTCATCTTGCATAATCTAAGCTTCTGGGCTTTCATCAGAAATCCCAGTGGCTTATAGTTGTTACAGTAAACCTGAAATGTAGCTCTGTGGAATATAACGATTTCCAGAATTTATCTATTCTGTTTGTTTTTCTTTCTTTCTAAATCAATTTTTGTAGCTTGCATGTGATAGCTAACATTTGTAGTTAAGCTGTGTATTGTGTGATATTACATTGTGTTTTACGGTATTGTATTGTATTAAATGACATCTTGCTAGATCTGTTAACTGTGGAACTTTTCTCCTCAGGGCCTCCATTGAAAAATCCCGTCTTGGCCAAGTCAGACTTTCCTGGTAAAGAAACGCTAATGAATAAATAATTGCATAAATAAAAAAATAAAGTGTCTCCAAGGTAGCCTGCAGTCCATTCTGCTATCCGGCCCTTCTATAATCATTTTCATAGAGAAATCATCAGCAATGTTAATGTTATGGGGGGGCAGGATTGGACATAAGATATTGTCTTTCACAGGGTAACTGATATGGTCTGTCCTGCCACCCATAGGGCAGAACAGAGGAACAAGCATGGGAAGTCAGAGCAGCAGATGGCAGATGGCCAGCCAAAACCCCTTATGGAGACTGAGGAGTTCCTTGTCTCACTGAAAAGCAATATTTCCTCCACAGATTCACACAATGTGGTGCTGGACGTTGGAGCAGAGATTAGCAGGCTCCAGAGAGCATCAACAGGAAAAAGTCCCAGGTATGTACTTATATATTATAGTATCAATATCTGCAGATAGCCTGTAACTATTAAGTCACAATAAAGTTTATGCTGCCTACCTGACTAATGGCATGCAGACATATCAGGCATACAAGTTCAGCATCTCTCTGCACACCAGTATAATCAGGAGTTATTTTGTTATATTTTTATAACTGTACGTATATCTGTTGCATGTGTGAATTTCTGGTGCTAAGTCCTATATACACTGTATTTATTTTGTGATGGTATAATCACAGGAAATTCTTTAGTCAGCACCAGCACTGTGGAACTACCCCCATCTGTTGATGGAGTATCTGCAGCCTCTGATAATGATATCCAGAATAAGCTGGTACAAGCAGACGGTGCGGAGTATGTGTTGGACAAAGGGAGTGTGAACCTAGCATCCCCTTGTCACTAGGGACATAGTCTCTATGCCTGCAGATACCTATGAAAAACAACCATCTGAGAATGGGTAGATTGAGGAGGAAACAGTAGGCCAGTGGAAGTGGGGTGGCCCCTAGTACAAAAATGTTTGCATCTGCATCTGCCTCTAGCAGTCACAGGCAGAGGGGTCCATACAGGAGTATTTGTAATGGTGTGCGCCTGAGGTATTGTACCACCCTCCTCCTGAAAACATATGTATAGGTCCATCATGGTGGCACAGCCTAGTGCCACCAGATCCATGGCAGAGGTAGTAATGGTTATCCAGGGTGTGCATACACATTTACTGGAGTGGATCCCCTGTCTGTTTAATACACTGAAGCAAAGAAATGACACACTGAATTGTGTAGTGTCTTCTCTGAGTCATCTGCAGGAGCTCACAGATTGTATTCAGCTACATCCACAGATGTTAACCCACATGGTTGTGGAAGAGCAAGATCCTGTGCCCACAGTACTTGCACTGCCATCTATTGTGGAGGTGTCTGGTCTCAGGAGAGGGTATCCCCATGATCTTGTCCATCATCTTGCTGGGACATGTACTAGCAGATATCAGTCTAGGTCACACAGCATGCCATCATCTAGCCAACTTTGTAGCACAACCAGTGCAATGATTAGAAGTGCCAGCTGCTGTGGGTGGGTGGGGATTTGCAAAAGAAGATGAACCTCCTGCCATGCGTGATCTGGACCTGTCTTCCATGTCTTGCAACATTGCTGAGGCTGTGCTCCTGCAGACACACACACACACACACACACACACACACACACACACACACACACACACACACACACACACACGCACAGGCGCACACACGCACAGGAGCACACACACATGCACACATGCACAGACGCACAGATGCACAAACACACACACGCGCGCACAGATGCACAAACACACACACGCGCGCACACACACGCACACATGCACAGACACACACACACACACACACACATATATGCACACACACTCAGGCACACATACACACGTAAACACCCAACACCACAGCTTTCAGAACATTAAAAAGGTACAGTAACCCAGGCCCTTCTGAGAATTAACCCGCCACAATATTGGTTCTGACAGCTCCTCCAATAATTGTTTTTTTTTTTAAATTTGTATATGTCTCAGCACTCATGCTCACATACTTCCTTAGGGAAGGAAACTCCCAGCACCACCTGTGCAACCTTCCATTTTTACATTGTTTCTTGACTTGTCAATATTTGATTCACATTGAAAAGCCTATGCATGGTTTTGAATGCATCATTTTACTATAGTGTATCTGCTTAACTCTTGAATACATAGCAGTAAAGCTATTTACAATGAACTTCCTCTTAGCTAGTGCCTTTGCATACTCTGGCCACCTCCATCTGGCAGGATCATCCTGTGCTGATGGCTTTCCCTGTGACACCTCGTCTATCTCATCCTCTGCAGCTTTTTGTTCTCCTAACCCCTGTCTCTGCAAGAGGTCACATTGCTGGAACAGCTTAATATGTTTAATAGTGTATAGCATTGCATATAGAGGTCACATTGCTGTAACAGCTTAATATTTATAATAGTGTATAGCACTGCACCCCCACACCCACACACACACACACACACACACACACACACACACTATTTTAGTGCTAATAACAGGGTCACACTGCAGGGTATCCCCAGATGAAGCTAGACAACAAAAGTTTGCCTTCTGCAGCCCAAACACATGCTCTGTAATGCTTCTAGTTTGTGATAGTGCTCAATGGTAGCCATGATGTGTTTGATTGCATTGACTTCTTATGAGTATCATGAAACTGGACTTCAGGGCATATCCTGAATCCCCAAGATGATAGCCATAGGGGATATCACCTCTCAAAAAATGTGGTACAGGTCACAAGTGTAACATATGTGTTTGCTGTGATAGCTACCCCAGTAGTCTGCACACACATTGTAGATAATACCCTATGCATTACAGAGCGCTTCTTTATTAAAGGACTACGTTGCAGTTCATGTACTACTAGACGACACCTTCATTTCACTGTGGGTAAAGTCTATTGCCCTTAGTACATCAGAGAAATAGGCTATGTCATAGAATTCATCAACAGTGTCAGTTCTCTTCTCTAGGATATGTGGGAACCACATATGCCCCCCACAGAATCATGGCATTAAGGATGTGATGGAATATTCTGAAAGCAGAAACCTGAGATAACCAAAATGTGTCCCAGTATTTCATTGAAACACCCCTGTAGCTGGTACACATAAAGTCGCGCATACATTGATGTCCACTGTGATACATACTTCATGACTGCCATGGGTATACAGACATGACTGACACAAGTCCACAATCTGTTGCAAGTTGTCCCTGTTAATATGAATGGATTGAAGT
Organism: Protopterus annectens; assembly: GCF_019279795.1. Taxonomy (NCBI): domain Eukaryota; kingdom Metazoa; phylum Chordata; order Ceratodontiformes; family Protopteridae; genus Protopterus; species Protopterus annectens. The sequence continues at coordinate 503,868,826 of NC_056741.1, read as the reverse complement.
GTTAAGTTCAGTCAGATGACTTTGTGCCACTGGTACAGCACCTGCAAGGACAGCCTCTTGCAGATAAACATTTGTAATACCTGTGACAATGCCTAACACTATTCTGTGAAACACCCAGTCTGAGCATGGATATTCCTTTGCATTCAAATACACAATTAGAGTAGCTCAGCGGTATAGTATTTAAACATCTCTGAATCACTATGCACATATTTGGGTTCATCAGATTATAGCACGTCTCATTATAAAATTATTAGCATTTAGCATGGTAATCCCTATTTTTTCAGGTGGGTTCAACACGTTACTACATTTTTTGAATCACACACATCTTGCTCATCATTGCTTGTTGAGCAAATTCTATTAGTTTTTTTTTTTTTTTATCTGGCCCTTGGTGAGCCTGTGGATTAGTTACAAAACTTGTAAATTCTAAAGCAAATTTTGTTGAAATGATGGGAGAAACTTTGAAACTGTGAGGTCTGAGCACTGATTGGAATTATGACTTAAATGTTTCATGATGTAATGTTCCTATTGATCCATGGTGTGCCTTGTTGTGGTAGAGAACTAAAATATCAATGTGATGTCATACAATGACAACTCATATTTCATAATTTCTCAAAAACTCCCATTATGGTGGGCATAATATATTAAGATCTGACCTCTATGGTCAAAAAATCTAAACTGATTAACAAAAGCCTGTGAAAAACATTTTGATTGGTTGAACTACATGTGATTTTTTTCAACCATTGACCTGTTTTGAAAAACCTGACTGAACTCAATGTAGAGTTGGGAAATCTTACAATTCATATAATTTTGTTAATTAATGTAAATCAGAATGCAGAAATCATGTTATGCTATCAACTTCCCTAAATGAACTAAAACATATGATGCAGACTAGAGAATGACTGTTTTTTCACCAGCAAGTCATTAGCGGAAATTGGGTTTCAATGTTTAGAACCAAGGTTATAAGATCATACTATGAATCATTAGAAAAATAAAGTTGCACATACTTTTAATGGGGTAACCATTTTTATTAGGGCAACTCCCATACACTCTGAGCCATTCAATATGTTAAAAAGAATGCTGGCAAACCTTGGGGATAGATGGAAATTGTTCTTTCTTCAGAAGATCCAGGATCTCAAAAGTAGTGCCAATATATTGAAATGGAAACAATTTTACTTAATTTTAGTTCACTGTTTCCATTTAGAACAAAGTCATGTTGATTACATTCTTGTACTGGGCAATTATTGGAAAAGCCTTCCAAAATTAGCAGTATTAGCTGCAAGTAACATTTTCTAATTCACAAGTTAGATATCAGCTTTTTGCAGAAAGTTTAGTTTTTTTTTCATTAAAAAGATATGTCTTGTCTATAAACTGCATAGCTAGAATGTTATATATTTACTAATGGGTATTTGTGTTTGTGTGTATGGCTATGTGTGGGTTTGTGCCTGTCTGCAGGTGTGTCTGTGTGTTTTTGTCACTGTGTATGTGGATGTTTCTCTCTGTCTTTGTAAACATCACCAATGAAAAGATGTGTATTACATACCATCTTCTTGCCAGATGTTCACCATATTGATTACTGCTGCAGAAGCTGTAGTTGTATGGGTTATATCCTGCAAAGAATATAACAGTTGGCCAGCTTGCAAAGCTTCAGGGTACCTTCCACATACCCAAATTGTCAAGCAGCTTGAGGTGAGCTGAATAAAAAACAAGTTTGGGTGCAAAGCTCTTCAGTTCATTCCTTTCCCCAAGAGTATGATTTTATGTGGCTTGCTTGGATCTTTAGCTTGGTAGACAAGTTCCCTTTGGGGACCAAAAACTTATATTTTCTTATTTTTTACTGATGTGTTATTACCTTCTGCTATAGAAAAGTTATTTTAATGTTAGGAGTGATAGGTTTTAATGGATTGTCTTAAGACTATAACATACTTTTAAATGGAACACTTGTTACTGTCAATTAAAAAGTAGTATTGACTAACTGATTAAAATATTTTCAGTGGTGAAATTGTGATTATTTTTCCACTTGTTACTGTCAATTAAAAAGTAATATTGACTAACTGATTAAAATATTTTCAGTGGTGAAATTGTGATTATTTTTCCATTCTGGGGTTGGTATAGTGTTTGAAAATTCATTTTACTGTATTTTCGTCTGTCAAAGAAAAAAGTAACTTTTGTGTACTGGTAGTTTTACTTGCATTTGTTGCTTGTCTTCCCCAGGATAGAGGCACCATTTTCGGCTTGACCATGGAACAGATTGTCAGTTCCACATTCAATCCTTCTTCCAGCCACAAAAAGAAAAACTTAAACAAACAGCATTTGACAGAAAAGCAGGATAATAATTTGTCTCAGCTGAAGGTGGGTGACTGCTGTGGCAATTTGTTATACCTCAGACCACTCATCTTTTATCCCAGATCCCTCTGGTGTAGCTGACTGGGGGTTAGCCACATCCTCTGTCGCTGATGGGGTCCGCTCAGTGGGCAAAAGAGACATTCTTGTTTGTCCTGGGAGACAGAACAGGAATATTTTTCCTGTTGTGTCGGAATGCTGGGTTCATACCTAGGGAAGCAGCAGATGCCATTAGTTGGCCCCATCTTTCCTCTCAAAAAGAAATGGAAAAGCAAGCTTGTTTCTACTCCTCCTCAAATTCCTTTGGATAGGAGTAGTTTACAAAGACTGGCTCAAGATTTACTTCAGGCTATTGATCCTTCTTATAGAGAAGTTTTCAGTAAAATAAAGAGGAATGCCTCCTTTTCTGAACATATTCAAGACTCTGAATCTGATCAGAAGGATGCAGGGGTGAATTTAGGATTTTGTCCTCAGATTTCTTATCCAGACTCAAGAGAAGAGTTCACTTTCTCATTCTCCCTGTGGGGGGGGTTCTTTCTCTGATACTATTCCTGGAATGGCCCAGTGTTCTCAGTGGGAGACCACTGTGTGAGGTTTCTCAGTCCCTCAGAAAATATTATGAGTTGTTACAGAAGGATTTTCCAGAACTTACACCCATTCCTTCTGTCCTATCTGCTTTAGAGGATGTGTGTCTTACTTTCAGCAATTTTCTTGATGGTCAGACAGCTATCATTAAAAAGACAGATAGGGTGTATAAAGTTCCTCAGCCTTTTAAATTTTTATACACTATTCCCAAACCTGACCCAGAAGCAATAGCCTTAGTTGACTCCAGTTCTACTAAGCACTTAGTTAATTCCAATCCCACTCTTTCTAATAAGGATGGGAAAATTGTTGATATGTATAGGAAAAAAGTGTACACTTTTGCAACATTGAATTTCAGAATTTTAAATTGACAAACGCATATTTTGAAGTTTGTTCTAACATATTTTGAAAGTATGAGAGATGTATATAGTTTCTTCTTGTAAAGACAATTCTGCTTTAAATAGCTTAGTTACTTCTATTGCACATGTCAATACTAATTGTTTGCAGTGAGTGTATGACTCTGTTGATGCTTCCAGGGCTATGGACACTGGTGCTTTGCTTGGTTGCATTCTTAAAACCTTCCAGGTGATGTGAAAAATGAAATTTTAAATTTTCCCTTGGATAGAGATTTAGTGTTTGGTTCTACTGCTACAAAGGTGATCAAACAGTGTGATGATGTGGACAAGCTGATCCATGGAATCTATAAGATTTTTCAGCCCTCCTTTTCCAAATTTTCCAAGGGATTTTATTTCTCCTCATCCAGTTTTAGCAAAAAACAGAATAACAGTCTCAACACAATTCAGATAGACATCTTAGAAGAAGTGGCAATCTAGTTCCAAAAATAAGTCTCAAACCTTCCAAAACTAAGGATATTCCAGCAACTCTAAATAACTATTCAAAAGACCTTCTGACCCCCCTCCCATTCTGGCTGTTTTTCTCTTCAAGAGAGTTTGACTCTCCATGTTCTCTTTGGCAAAAGATATTTCAGACAGATATGTTCCTTTAAATCATCAGGTTACAGATAGCAGTGAAAGGAAATTCCTCCTTTCCAGGGTGTCATCTCATTCTGCAGATCAGACTCTTTTCTTTTCACCTGATCTTCATCACATGCTGTCCCAAGAAGTAATATAATTGGTTCTTCCTTCCCAGGTGGGGAAGATGTTTTATTCAAATATGTTCCTAGTCCCAAAGAAAGAAAATGCATGGAGACCAGTTAAGAATCTTTCTTTCCTAAACCTGTTTGTGATGGTGCACAAATTCAAAATGATGTCTCTTCACAACCTGTTGAATCTTCACCTCTTTTAAGTTTCTTGGTAACACTAGATTTAAAAGATGCCGATCATCATATTCCAATTCATCCAGATTTCAGGCATTTCTTAAGGTTTTTCGTGTCTGGATCATACTATCAGCTCTCTGCCTTAACCTTTGGACTATCCACTGCACCAAAAGTGTTCACAAAATGTCTAACTCCAGCTAAAGATCATTGCGGGCTACAGGGTATCCATATTTTTTCATATATAGATGACTTGCTTATCTTTGCAGTGTCTTATTCAAAATGTAAGGAATCAGTCTTTTGGTTGAGAGATCTCTTGTACAAGCTGGGATTCTGAGAGAACATTCAAGAGGTTTTCTTGACTCCCTCACACAGGATTGTGTTTCTGGGATGTAAAGCAGACACCTCAGTTCAAAAAGCTTTTCTTCCACAGGAAACAAAATGCTCATTTAGATACATCTCTAAGGTTTTCCACTCAGAATGTGGTCACTGCAAGGGATTACCTCAGGATTTTGTGTCTTATGGCATCCATGATTCTCATGATACTTCTGGCAAGATTCCACATGAGAAAGATACAATGGTATCTGAAATATCTTAGACCTGGCATCAACATCCTTTATTTTTTCAGATATTGTACTAGGGTTTGTCAAACAAAATTCACTTGGTGGAGATAACAGTTATCCTTAAACTAGGTCTCCCCTTCTCCCTCCTGGCTCCAAAGCAGTCAGTCACCATAGATGCTTTAGACTTTGCTTGGAGAGCAGTTTCAGGAGACATTAAAGTACAGGGCAGTATGGGGCACCAAGGACAGATGCAAGCACATAAATATGAAGTAGATGCTTGACCAGATCAAGGCATTCAATTCTCTGAACCATCATTAGTCCCAGGATCTCTTCAAGTGGTTGCAAACATTACCACAGTGATGTGGTATATCAACAAGCAAGGGTGAACCAGGTCATACCCCTTTTGCAGTCTAGACATGTCAAATTGGAATACAGGTTCACAGCACAATCTCACTGTACAGGCATCCTACATTCAGACAGAGCAAAACTGTGTGTCAGACAAGCTGAGCAGGACCAGGGCAGACCCTCACAAATGGAAACTAGATCCACGGGCTTTCTAACATTTGATCCATCTGTGGGGACATCTTGAAATAGACCTCTTTGTCTCTTTTCTGAACAATCAACTGGCAAAATTCTGGTCCAGGACTCCATACAAAAAGACCTCAAAAACAAATGCTTGCCTTTTCTTTTCATTAGAAAGAAATGGTCCTGTATGCCTTTCAACTCTTTCCACTAATATCCAGGGTACTTCTGAAGATTCAGAAGGAATCCCCCAAGACCATTGAGATGACTCCTTCCTGGCACTTTAGAAATGGCTAGTGACAAGTACCAGAAGCTTTCTCACAGAATGGATGTACTCATCCAAGAGCAGGGGTGTTTGATACACCCTAAAAGAAATCATCTTCAGTTGACTGCCTGGATGATAGGGTCTTAATTCCTTTTAGCTACCTATTTTCTGAGAATGTGCAAGTGGCAATAATGGTGGCAAGAAAGGCTGGTAATAGAAAAACATGTATTGGCAAAGGTTTTCTAGTTGGTGCCGACAACATAACCAGCACCCATTCAGGCCTAGTTGCTCTCTGGTTTTAAAATATTTATGTAAGATACTATTCTATGGCCTTTCTTACTCCTCTATCAAAATTCATTTATTGGCCATTTCAGTCTATCTGTCCATGGATCCTCCTCTTTCAACAAACTTGCATGTTAAAATGTTGTTGAAAGAGATTTTGCATAAAAGGCCTCCAAGTAAACCAGAATCCCCTTTTTGGATCTTAATTTTGTGTTAGAAAAACTCACACTTGGTCCACTAGAACCAGCTAATCTGGCTGACTTGAGGTTCCTAACATGGAAAACACTTTTGCTGATTGCTCTAACCTCTGCATGAAGGGTATCTGAGTTGCAAGCTCTTTTGGTGAGTCAACCCTATTTCACTTTCCACAAGGACAGGATTTCTTTGAGAAGTAATCTTTCTTTTATGTCAAAAGTAGTATCTGTGTTTTCTTTAAGCCAAACTATCCATCTCCCTATTTTCTTTCCTTAATCTAAAAATGAGGAAGAAGGGATACTCCCTACCTTGGATGTCCACACACAACTTAGGTACTATCTTGACAAAACTAAATCTTTCAGATCTTCAGATCAGTTGTTCATTTCTTGTGAAGGTAAGACAGGACAACCTGTGTCAAAACAAGCTATTTTCAAATGTTGTCTAAGGCTATTACCTTTTGTTACACTCAACATGATAAATCTATTCCATACAGGCTCATGGCCCACTCTACAAGGACCTTGGCTTCTTCTATGGCTTTTTGGAAAGGGTTGCATTCTAGAAGTATTCTAGAAGCTGTAACTTGGTCCTCTGTACATACTTTTAGAAGGCACTATAAGCTTGATTCCTTTTCTAGGTCAAGATCATGCTTTGCTAGGATATTTCTCTGGGGCTTCTGGATCCTTCTCCTTCCACCTCCCAAATATAGTTAACTATGATAATCTACCCATACAACTAAGACTACTGCAGCAGTGACCAATATGATGAAGATAGTACAGTTGTGTAAGTTGAACTTACCATAACTGTAGATGTTTGGCTGATCACTACTGCAGTTGTCACTCCCTGCCATCCCTCCATCCCCCTTGTTTTTGGTGTATTTTTTATGACAGGGTGTGGACATTATTTTTTTATTATTCCTGATCTTATCCTTTCAGGGATCCTCCTCCCTATTTTGCTGGCAGGAAAGCTCTAAAGGGTTTTGCAACCATGCTTGTTTTTAGTTAGTCAACTTGAGCTACTTGACAGTTAGGATGTGTGGAAAGTTCCCTAAAGCTTTGGAAGCTGGCTGGCTGTTATATCCTTGAAGGATGTTACCCATATAGCTAAGGCAACTGCAGCCAGTGATCATTCAAACATCTACTGCTATGGTAAGTTCAAGTTATACAACTGTACTTTCTTTATATCATGGAGCTGGAGAACATCCAGACTTTCATCTTACTTTAACTCTTCATCTCTCCTTAACATCTTTGCTTCCTTCCCTTTTACTCATCAAGTTCTATAGTATTTGTCATCTGCTATGTAATTCATTTAGGTCTTCACCCTTTCCCTGGTATTGTGCAATCTTGAAGTTAGCATAAATAACTAGCAGGGGGAATGGGGTGAAAAGGGTCTTGCACCCCACCCCATGTAAAAGAATTTTTTTTTGTTTTATTTCATATGCTAAGGATATTTCTTGGTGAATGTGTAGTGACATATCAATGATTACACTGTTAGGATATTGTTGTTAGTGTTAATGACAAGGACGTTTATGTAAGTCAATCAAACGTAGCATACATATATATCTATTTATATATTTGCACTTTTAATTTCTCCAAGTCTTTGGGTTTCTAATACCATGATGGGAATGGACCCCATTCCTAAGTCAAAGTACGATTAAAGTTCATGAAATTAGTATTGTTTCAATCTTTGATGTCAGCCAAAAGTGCTCTTCAGAGCACCCGCAATGTGCCCAGTAATGCCTTCTTCTGCAATTCATATGGAGTTGCATGGATTGGTAACATATCTAAATAAGATTGTAGATTCGTTTTTATAAGACCCATTGCTCCTACTACTATTGAAACTGTTCTGGTATTTTTCTTCCACATTGCTCTCGTTTCTGCCTGCAGATCCTGATATTTTATAACGTTGTGTCTTTCTGTACATAAAACACTGTTGTCACTGGGTGTAGTGATTTCAATGATCAATGCAATTCTTGTCTTATTTTCTTGAACCACTATATCCAGTTTTCTAGCATTTATCTTTCGAACTGTTGGTAATGGGTGGTTCCATGTGGTATAAACTTCATCATTTTCTATGATGTTTTGTGGCTCATGTTACCAGTGTTTTTCAGCTACTTCAGTACTATAATGTTTGCACACAATCCCCAGTGCAACAATCTTGCCTCATTATTATGCCGTTCAGTATATAGTCCTTCTGCCATTAGTATGTCACAACCTGCAACAAGGTGTGCAACTGTTTACAATTCGGTTTTACAAAACCTACATTTGTCTGTTTCTCCCAATGTTCAATGGATTTTGTAAACCAATGTGTACATCACCCACTATCTTGGGATGCCAATATTAACCTTTCATTCCTTGGTTTGAATTCACCTCTCCTTAACCATTCCTGCATTCGTTCCTGATTAACATGAGGTTCTTCCAGAAGTTTTCTATAGTTGCAACTATGTTTAAGCTTTTTCCACATTTCTTGCCTTCTCATCTGGTCTTTCACCTTATTTATTTATTTTAGATTTGTTAACTGGGATAGTCCGACTGGATACATGTAAATTATCAGCGGAGGCCCGGGGAGAAAAGCTCCAAGGTACAAAAAGAAAAGACATTGGATAATACATGTTAAATACAGTTACAAACTCTTTCAGATAAGCAATTTATGAGTTAAGATCTAATAAGGAAAAGACGTAGAAAATGCAATTCAATTGAGTACAAAATGAAAACATTAGCATACAGTAACATGGAGAGTTCTAGTCTGGTTTGGAACAAGGACATGGTCAGTCAGTGTGATGAAAAATACTGATTTAGCCTTTTCTTGAATTGACTTAGGGTGGATTCTAGAGTAATGTCAGCTGGAAGTGTGTTCCAAATTTTACCAACAGAGCTGCCAAACAGAGAGGCACCAGCTGAATTGTTGGTTTTGACAGTTTGGACTAGTAGTCTGTTAGAAGACTGAAGTGCTTTGAGGTTGCTATAGGGGTAAATAATACTTTTGAGTGCAGGAGTATTTTCGGGTTGGTTAAGTACTTTATATGTCATTGTTAGCTGGTTGTCCTGAGTTAGGCAAGGCAGTTCTAACCACCCAAGATATTTTAGGATATTACAGTGGTGTAGGGCATACTGGTGGCAAATCTGGCAATGTTATTATAGCAGCTAGAGAGTTTACTAATTTCAGTTTTGCTTAAGTTGGTGAGTAAAGGAGAAGCACAGAGAAGAGCTGATAGTAAATGTGAGTGTGCAATGGCAGTTCTAGTAGGTGGGGTTAGGAAACGTTTGATCTTGTATAGTGATCCAAGCTTTTTACTGATGGTTTTAATAGTTTGATTGACATGCCAATCAAATTTAAGGTTATTGTCAACAATAACACCTAGCAGTTTTGTTTTGGAGTCTGTGGAGATTGTGGTGCCATTATTAGTTTTTATGGAGAAGGATAAAGCAATGGATCAACAAGTGGGGAAGAAAAGCAGCAACTTTGTTTTTTTGGGGTTTAAAATCCGATGACAATCAGAGAGCCAGTTTTCAATTGTGTTGAAAGTATTCTGGGATAGTGTCTACAGATCTGACTGAGAAGTAGCAGAGCAAATCAGAAATGAGTCATCCGCGTATTGAATGCAGTTTGCATCTGGGATGACAGTTTAGAGGTCATTAATAAAAATGGAGAACAGAAGATGTCCCAGAATTGTGCCCTGGGGTACTCCCAGGGTGTTAGGTAGGTAGCTGGATAGTTTGTTTTGCCATAGGACAGCCTGTTGTCTACCATTCAGGTAAGATTGGAACCATTGGAGAGCTTGATTATCTAGGTAGGTTGTTTTCAGGGTTTGGATTAGTGGGTCTATATTAGAATCACGAAAGCTTATTTTCACGACTACAAAGTAATCGACACATAACTGTCGAAATCCAAAAACAGCGAAGGACGAAAAAAGTGAAAATGACAATGTCGAACGTATTCCCGGAAGCAACAGCGCCATACAGGTAAGGTAAACCTAACGGAACAAACCTAAGGCAAAACACTTTTTAAAACATTTTTGCAGGGGAGCAATCCCCCCTGCACCACCAATGTGGGGGGGCTGTACCCCCCACACCCCCCCTACTTAAATATACCAACTCCGAGAACGTACTACAGTGGGGAAAAGGATTTATTTCCTCATCCCCATGATCACTCTGCTGGCCAAAAATGGATGTTTGACATTCTGAATTCACTTTTTTCGCTCTTCGCTGTTTTAGGACTTCGACGTTTATGTGTCGATTACTTTGTATTAGCGAATGTAAGATTTCACAACTCTAATAAAGACCCTAGTGATCAACCATATCATAGCTGGTGATCAACCGTATCAAACTCCTTGGAGAGATCCAATAAGAGGGCTGAGAATAATTTGTTATTGTTATGATTGTTGTTTATGGCATTAGAGAAGGCAAGGAGAGCTGAGGTAGTGCTGTGGTGAGGCCTGAAACCATGCTGAGAGTTGGCCAGTAGATTCTTCTGGATAAAATGGTGTGGCAGTTGTCTATGGATGTATTTTTCCATAATTTTAACCAGTGGCAACAGTATAGCTATGGGTCTGAAATTGAACAGTTCAGTGGAGCTGCCACCTTTATGGAGTGGTATTATGTGGGATATTTTCCAGATGGAGGAGATGGTGGCTTTTGCTATTGTTTGATTGATTAAAATGGAGATGGGTTATGCTATGGCAAATGGAGTTGTTTGCAGATACTCAGAATGGAGGAGATCAGCTGATAGGGTAGTAGGTTTTAATTTTTTGAGTAGGGCTTGAATAAATGGTTGTCGCAGCAAGTTGAAATTTAAAGGAGAGTTGGGTACTGGATATAGCTGACTTGGAGCTAGGGTAGCTTGGAGGTAGCTGTCTAGCTAGGGATTGGATAGTCTCCGTGAAGAAGTGATTGAAGTTGTTTGCAACATCCTTAGGTGGTTTATCAGTGGGGGCTGCAGAGGTGGAAGTGGTGGTTTGCCTTGGGTACATTAATTTATTTATACCTGCCCAGAACTTTTGAGGGGTGTTTTAATTTTCTGTTGTAGATATGAGTAGCAGTCTTTTTATCTAGTAAAATGGATTCTTTGGTCTCATTCCTAAGCTGTCAGATCTAATTTGGTCAAGGCAGTCTTTTCTGGAATGCCATAGGGCCCATGCTTTGTTTCTGAGGGAGACTTTTGATTTGGTATCTTTAGAGAGCCATGGTGCAACTTTTGTTTTTATTTTAGTGGAGCGAGTAGGAGCATGAGAATCTAGGATAGCAAGGAATTATTTATTAACGTAGGTAACAGCTTCATCCTGAGGGAAGTGTTTTAGGACTGACCAATTGCATGATTTGAGTTCATTCTGGAATTTGGTAGGGTTAAAGTTCTTATTGCTTCTTATTGTTCTGAGGATGGGCTGGTGAGGGTTAATGGATTTATGATTTATTATATAGGTAAGAAAGTGATCACTTATGTCATCAGGGAGGGTCCCTGACATGTACAGTTGGGGAGGGATATTAATAAGTATCCAGTCTACTATACTTTCTCTATGATTAGGTTTACCTATCCTGGTAGGGGTGGATATGACTTTTGTAAACTCATATAGGTTTACATGGGTGGTTGGAGATTCTGAGGAACTGGTGTTCCAATCTATGTCACAATCTCCAAGTACTATGTTTTTTTGTGGATACCTTCTAGGGAAGTGACATTGTTCCCTGGGGGAATATACATACAGAGAATATTTATACATTTATTTTTATTAATTTGAAATTTGGTGGAAAGAATCTCTGCGTTATTAACTTGGGGTGGTTGTATGGAGTCCATAGTAACATTAAGATTAGATTTATAGAGTAAAGCTACTCCCACCTCCCTTCCTGGTAGTGCGGTCTAGCCTAAGTATGTTATACTCAGATGGTGATACCTCTTTGTATGAAGTTGATGGTTTTAGCCAGGTTTCAGTTAGACAGAGTATGTCAGGGGAGTGAACAGCTAAGAGGGCATACAGGTCATGTACTTTGTTATTTTTTCTGATTGTTAGGTAACAGGCCAGGAGGGAGTTAGAGAGCTTATTTATTGATGTTGTTTTGGTGGGGTTACTAGTGCAGGAGTTATTTTTGTCAGGAGAGAAAGGGACAGGGTTGGGGTGGATGTCACATCTACTGTGAGGTTGTAGTGTAAACTTGAGATAAGCTTTAAGAATTTATTTATTAGTTTTTGATAGTGTTTAGATTTGGAACTAATCTATCTTGCACTGGTAGGTTGATAGTTTGTATAGATCATGGGGTTAGAGATTGGGCAACTTATTAGATGGTCTTTTAAATTTGGGTGGTGGTTTGGTATTTTGGGTAATGAAATCCTAGGTAGTACTGATTTTTATAGAAGGTGAGGAGTTATGGAATAAGCATAAGGAGTAGCAATGAAATTAGTAACATTGTTTTGGGTGGAGAATTTTTCAGGTGCAGTGGCTATATATCTTAATTGGTTTATCACCGGTTTATATAAGGATGATAGGAAATGGAATGGTAGTAAGGGGTGGTGGTTATAATGAGAGCGATAAAGTTGATTGGTTGTGATAAGAGGGGATGTGGTTTTATAGCTATAAATTTAGCACTACTAGGGACAGGTGGGAATTGGAGGCAGGGTGGGGTGCGGAGGGAGCCCGAGTGCAACAAGGGCAGGCGGAGCGGGTTTTAACCAGACCACAAGGTTATTAGAGGCTGTGACTGTAAGGTATATTCTTTATTTTGTTTTTTTGGCACATTCAGTTGCTGCCTGATTTTTATCCACTTCTGGTTTGATTTCCATTCCTGCTTGATGTTGATATGCTTTTGCTAAATTAAGCAGAGAAGTCATCTTAGATTTATTCTCCTCATGTTTCAAAACTTTCACTATGTTTGGATCTTGTGAGGTCAGCAGATATGTGTGGAGTCCCACGATTGCAGATCTATACATATAATCAATTTCAAGGAGGCCCATCCCTCCTTCAGAATGGGGAATATATAATCTTGGTATACACTGATTTTTATAGATCATTTGGTGAGCATGAAGCATCCTTCTTGTTTTCCTGTCTAATCTATCCAACACGTTTTGGGGCCAGTAAATCACTCCACAACTGTAAGTTAGGGCAGGAAAAGCAAATTGGTTTATAGCTTGAATTTTGTTCCTAGATGTCAGTGCTGTTTTCAGGATTAATTTAAGTCTTCTGAAATATTCCTTACTAAGTTTTACTCGCATTTGTTCATGTTTTATTTTTGATCCTTCATCAGTTCCCAATTTTTATACGCTCCCTCTTGCTCAAGTTTTTATGTCACATTTTTTCCAAAACTGATCTTTTCCTGATGTTGCAGTTTTCCTGCTTTAAAGATTGCATTTACACATTTATTAAGACCAAATGACATTCTTATATTATCTGAAAACATTTTGACAATTTGGAGTTGTGCTTTCAGTTCCTCATCTAAGTTATACAGTTTTAAATCATCGACAAAGAGAAGAGAAGTCTTTACATTTTGTTGTTTTTCTGGGAGACAAATTATACCCATAGCTTAAGCTGTTAAGTAGAGAGCTTAATGGGTTAAGGGGAAGGCAGAATAGCAGCGGTGAAAGAGGGTCACCCTGGAATATCCTCCTTTGAATATTTATCCCTGGGATAATAATTTGTCCTTTAATATGGCTTAATTGCAAAGTGGTCTGCAACTGTTTCATGGTCACTGTAATGTAATCGATCAGTGTAGGGTCTATCTTAGATATTTTTAAGCACTCTTTTATCCATGACTGTGGGATACTATCAAATGCTTTTTTGTAGTCAGTCCATGCCATACTTAGATTCTTCCCCTTTTTGCAGTTCTCCACTATGACTTTATTTAACAACAAATGATCCTTTGTTCCATACAACTTTCTTTTATTGCCCGTTTGCTCTACTGCCATAATTGAGTTTTCTTCTAAATGACTATAAACTCTGTCAACATCAATTCCTGTGTATAGTTTATACGTCATCAGAAGGCAAGTTATTGGTATATAATTTTTAGGGCAGCTTTCAGGTTCACTCTTAAGTATGAGCATTGTTTTCCTGTTGTTAACCAGGTTGCTGTCTGTTCGAGGGGTGCATATAAATAGTTCATACATGGCTAAATCCTGGTGCAAAGATGTTAATACTTTCAGCCAAAAATTCCAATTAGAGGCTTTTCTTAACTTTGTTTCAATCTCTCTGGCTGTTACTTCATCCCATTTCATATCCTGTATCTTTGAACCTCTTATTCTTTCTTTAACGTCTTTTATTTATTTAGCATGTTTGTTATTGCCTCAGGGCAGATAGCCTAGTATGAACCTATGAACCTATATTAGACAGAGGCACAGTAAACTAAACCTTAAAAAGCCATACAGAATCGGGTTAGGCTTATAATTGCCCCAGGGCAGATAGCCTAGTATGAACCTATGAACCTATGAACCTTATGTTCCACAGGATCTTTATAGATACTTCTCCAAAAATTATCTATTTCTTCTGTTTTTGGCGGTCTTTCATTTCCTTTTACCTTATTTCCCACTTCCACTATAAAACTTTTTTGGATCATCAATAAATTGCTTATTTTGTACTTTTCTTTTATATTTATTTTCATATCTTCTAAGTCTTTCCACCTGTGCTGAAATTTTTAGTTTGTTATTTCCAATAATGCATGATAGATCCTGGTCTGTTCTAATACTATGCATTGCTTTTATCACATGTATTTTTCTTAGTATTTTTGTTGATCTATTCCCTCCTCTATAATCCTCTAACAGTGACACTTCTTGTCTTTACTGCTTTATAGTTTTCTCTGTTCAATAGTTCATTAATGGTATTCAATTTCTCCCCTTCCTTTCCCTCACTACCCAGTGTTCTTGTGGTAGAACTTATCAGTTATTAATTTAGCTGCACAGTAATATATCCTGTTTACTTCTGTTATATCACATGGGTCTCTATGAACAGTGCTAATTACTGTGTTCATTTGTTTTATCAAACTTCTGACTTTTTTGGTTTTATTAACCTTCTGCGGTCTATTTCTTTCATTGATCTTGATATATCTATGTCTATTAAATCAAGCAACTCTTCTCTTAGCTCATTTTCTTCCAAACTAAGGGCACATCTCTTGTTTCCCAATTCCTGTGGGCATTCTATAGAAGATTCTATAGCATCTTCCTGTGGCACATTCCCTTCAACTTTACCCATGCCATCCATTGTTCTATCATATGGGAACTCACTGGCCTGTTACACCTCAACATTGACTGCATCAGAGTTTCCACAGTTTCCTGTTCCTTCCCTTGCTGTCTAGCTTCAAGTGAATGTGTAAACTAGTTTCATGTGGAAGGTTCCAAATTATCTTCATATAGCACCTGACCAATTGCTTCCTGTTCCACTGATTTCCCCTTAATTTGGATATCCATTACTCTATCATGTTGTGGTGCTTTCTGAATTAGATTTTCTACACTGAATCCTTCACTTTGCAGGTACTCCATGACTTCTTCTCTATATAGATAGATCTATGTAGATATATGCTTGCATGTTTGTGTGTCTGTGTGCATATTTAAAAGTAATCAGTCAGCCAACATTCATGTGGATACTAACTGGGAAACCTATGACAACAAACACAGGCAAAGAAAGCATGCAAAGTCCACACAGAAACTGACCTCTGGTCAGTACTGAATCACATACGCTGGGACTATATTACAGAAATCCTATAACTGGGTCACTTTGCTACCTAGTAAGTAGTAAACCAAACCAGCTCCAAGACAAACAAAGACTTTATTGGACAGAACACTCGAGTCAACTTAAACAAAAGTATAGAAGCAAGTTCACTTAACACTTTCACCCGTCATAACAATTGGGCATCGTCAGAGTGATTAAAAACAGTTTGTAGTTTCAGTTCTTAAATACACACAAAAACAAACACCCCCTAAATGAAGCCAATCACAAATCTAAAACAATTAAGCAGGCACTATTCAAATAATAAAATTAAATAGAATATACTTATAAATATGTATATAAATAAATAAATATAGAAAACATAAATATTTGCTATGAATAGCAACAAATACTTAATGCCTTTAACAATAATCTAAACTGTATCACTTTGTGTATTAAAACAATTAAAACTAACATTCAATGTAATATAAAATCCTACAACCTAAACCCCTTGCATCCAAATAAATTGCAATTGAAGTTGAACATATCTTTTTAAAAATATCTTTAAAAAAAAAAAAAACAATTTGTGCTATTTCTAGGAAATGTTCTAATAATTTAGAAAAATACTTGCTAATCATAAAGTTAATACATCGCTGCTCAAACTATTATGTAAAATGATTGTGAATAAATTGTAACTGTCATATTAAACACAGTGAGACCTGTGCTTTAAAATGCTGGACAGTGAAATATGTTCATTAATCCCTGGCGACTTGGATGCATCTAATCTAAGCTGCCACAAACACTCTTTGACTTCCAGTAAAGTCTTGGTGTCACCGCCTTTATCATTGTGTGGAATTCTGTCCACCACAAAAAATATAAATTTTTTGAAATTGATGCAATTCTGACTGTGTGTATAAAGAACGTTAGATGTTCTTTTGTTCCTAATGTCTCTTACATGCTCCAAAATTCTGAATCTTAATTTTCTAATAGTTTTTCCTACATAAAAAGTAGGACAGCTCAGACAAGTAGCAATGTACACCACCGTTTTGGTGTTGAATTGCAGTAACCTGGACATCTAATGGTCCTGCTGAAGTTGTGAACTACTACATAAGGAATTATTGATGTATTTGCAGGTACTGCACAAGCCTCATTTGCTCATTCTAGAGTTCCTGTATGTATCCAAGTTATTTTCCATCTCCATCAATTCCTTCAGGTTCTTACATCTACTGAAGTAAAAACTGGTGTTTTACCCACAATAGTTGTGATGTCATTGTTAAGAACACATTGCCATGTGTCAAATATAATAGTCTTAATTTGTCCAGCAACTTCATTGTATGGTAAAATCATAGCCCGTCTCTTGTTGTTTCCTTCAGGATCATCATTTATTTTGTCAATGTTGGTAGTATTTTTCCTAGTATCTTTAACTAAACCTCCATTTAATATTGGTTTAAAGATTGTATGCCTTTTCACCTCTATCTCAGATCATATTTTCATCAATGTGTCATACGGATAACCCCTCTCAATCAACATGTCCACCAATTTTGATAATTCAATTTCAAATCGGTTGTCGTCACTAAGTCTCGACAACCTAACCATTTGTCCTTTGATAATGTTCTTTTTTTGAAAAAAAGGATGACAACTCTGAAAATGCAGAAAAGAGTTGGAGTATGTCTTTTTTCGATATATACTAGATTTTAAAGTGGCTTCATCATTTTCTTTATGCAATAGTATGTCAAGAAAATCACAACTTTCACTATGTATCCTGTGTATCCCACATGTGGACCAAGCCTGACAATGTGGATGTTAACAGCCATGTAGATGAGTATAACAAGTAACGGCTGGTATACATTTGCCCCCATAGGTTATGCATTCACACACTCCTGTCTGTCCTGACACATAATAACCACTGGTACAGAGGTGCCATGGCCACATACTACCCACTATATATTGACATACATCTGTAAAGCATCCCACTGCTCTGTATGACATACATGACTGTTAAGGGAGGCTCAGCAGCCGTACATCTGACAAGTATCTGGACATGACATCTCACTGGGTAAGTACACTAAGCTGTTAGGCATGTAACAAAGCACTGTGCAAGCTACAGGCAGACTGGCTCAACACTGGCCTACATTTCCTATGGGGCAATGCACATGTACCTGCATATATAGCAGGCTCTTCAAGCATGTCACAGCACAGAGTACACTACATCAGTGTGAAAGTGCATAACCACAGCCAATGTGAACACAGCCACAGCCACATATGGTAAGCTAGTGTAATATTGCAGTATATGGATTATCTGTTCAACACCATCCTCGTATGTGCCACTCACACAATAACCCTACATATACTGGACCACTACACAGTGTGGTCCAATACCTGTCTGTGGTATGGGACATGTGTGTGTATGGTCCTGCAAATATGTAAGCGATAGGGTAACATACATTGAAGCAGCATGTAACATCAGATAGAACAGGACCAATAACAATGACATCTACCACAATCTCTACACAAGCCAAAGTACATATTAACAATACACACACACACACACACACACACACACTGTCGACATTCACCTTAAATACACAGACTTCAGTACTGTACACACAACCACAGAATGTCCAGGTTATGTAATCAAATATATCCCCTTCTATGTATAACGTGTAGGTTCATAGGTTCATAGGTTCATAGGTTCATACTAGGCTATCTGCCCTAGGGCATTTATAAGCCTAGCCAGAGTGTGTTTGGCTTTCGCCACCCATTTTAAATAAATTTTGCTATGCCCTTTTTCGAGGTTAGTATACTGTGCCTCTGTCTAACAGTGACACAGAGGTGATACCCGGGGTAAACCTACGATCTCCCATCCACACATCAAGATTCCTCTTGAAGAGAGTCAATGAGGGACTCTGCCTTACCTGGACTGGGATTTTATTCCAGAGTGAAGGGAGCCTCTGGGTTATGAATCAGTCCCTCCAGCATGTCCTATTTATTTCAGTGCTGAGGTTCATAGGTTCATAGGTTTGCAGTAGCAGTCTGATATCTCACTGGCTTGTTATCAGATATGATGTCATTAATTAGAGTGTACAGCACATATGCACCTCTTACTGCATGACATATGTGCAAAGTTTGACAGAGTTGTGGCTGGAGGCACATACACAGGGCCAATATTGACATGTTGCTGTGAAAACCTCATACATTTACTGCTGCAACAGGGTTTGTTGCAACATATGTCCTATGAGGCATATGAAGTCAGTAACTCTCATGGCTGTCACCATCTACAGACTGCAATCCTCACACTACCTTCTGCAGTTCACAGATAGGTGCTCTGTGGGTAACACATGAAACAAAAGGCACCACACACTACCCAGTCTGCAGATGACCCTACAGATTGAGTTTCTTCATAAACATAGCACTGACATCGCAGTTATTAAAACATGTAGGGCAGGGATATCCACACACACACACTGTTAAACCAACATTACCCCAAATGCAGTATAGCAGCACTTACAGTCTGTAGTCAGTTCAGGCACATCCCCCTCCTGTGTGTTGCCCTGTTTCCATAGTGTATGTTGTTAGAGGTAAATCTGCAATCCATCTGAGATGCTGTTTGCCAAACAACAGAATGAGTTCCTGCTCACAGTGAATGAAAAGGCCCAACACCAACATGATGTTCCTAGATATTGGAGTGTGTTTCCATGCAATTGGCAATGGGAATGTTACCATAGCTATTCCACATGCAATCAGCTTGAGCAGGGCTGCAATTCATGCAGAGGCCATCAGCTGATCATGAGCATCACTTAAAGTACACATGCTGCTGCCTAAGCAAAGCAGGTGTAGGTCTCCACAACCACCAGAGAGGGAGTGAGAGAGGCAGACAGAGGCAAAGAAAAGTCACAGAAGGGTGGGAGAGTAAAACTTAAACATGTTTGTGTCACACACCTACCAGCACAGGGTATCAAACCCCTGATGACTATGTAGTGATATCACATTTCTATGTGGTTGTTGGATATGCCACATAGCTTACATGTTGAGGAGCCCTCAAAATGTATATGTGATGGTGAGTGACATCTGCAACAGGGATTTGGTAGCTATACGGTAGGTGTAGTACACACGCCTCTCTGCATGAACAGGTGCCAGTATCAACACAGCCACACTCTCACAGGGACACACACACATTGACACACTTGGCAGGGCCAGGAATGCAATGCATCACTAGTGAGAGTGCCACAACACATTACTGTGTAGGTATCACATGCACCACAGGGGTCATACAGAGGTTATATGGACAAAGGGTATGTGGAGTTTTCTGATATTGGACAGCATGCTTCAGTATGCCAAAGGGGGTTTAAGTGAATGTGAATGTGATCATATGCATCATACAACATGCACACACACACACACACACACACACACACACACACACACACACACACACACACACACACACACACACACACACACACACACACACACACACACACACACACACACACACACACACACACAGGATGCCAGCACTCACATGCATGGGTGCATTGCTTCACGGGTGTGTAGTGGTCGACTGTGTGAGGCAGCTATACAAGGCTAGGTGATGGGTATACCTTGGCATCATCCCACATGAAAATCATCTTCATTGTGGCTCAGGGATATAGTTTCTGTATTTGCTCACACAGGTGGGTATTGTATTCACCATCCAGACATCTGGGTGGCTATTGCGCGTGGCCAATGCTGTGCATTGCTTGCCATGTATGTGTTTCTCAGTCCATGACATGGACAGTGTCTGGGATGTGCACAACTCCCGCATGCATGTACAGTGACATGTGGAACTGTACCTGGGTGTCTGACCCATGTTGTGTACACAGATTGTTATCATCAGATGAGCCAATCCTGGCCTCATGTGGCGGGAATGTTAATGGACAGCAGGTTTGCCCTGCACCTACATTGATAGTATGATACCGGCATTCCCCGCTGTCAGTGGCATCTGTCCTTACAGGGCATGTTTTTCATGCATGGTATGTCCTTTGTGGGTCACATTTGATGGCACCACAGGTGTTGCAGGTGTCCAGTGTGGAACATGGGGAAGGTGCACTGTCAGCATGTACATCCCCAATGGACAGATGGACAGGGTACCATGCCCTCTGTAGCCCATTGCAATCACACCATGGTTACTATCAGTGGACAATAGGCATGGTACTACCAGCATAGTGGCTGTTACCTAGGTACGTGTGTGTGTGTGTGTGTGTGTGTGTGTGTGTGTGTGTGTGTGTGTGTGTGTGTGTGTGTATGAGACATAGGTTGAGAGTGTTCTCTGGGTAATACTAGGGTTGCTAACTTTGTTTGCCTGGCATTGATGTCACATGTAGGGTATGGATTTGCACCCCAGCCTCTCAGCTATTTCACATCTGTCATCCCTGTATGGTGGACATTGTGATATATACTAGGGCCACCATATAAGAAAGATGCAAATTCCACTCCACATTGAGTCCAGTTGTTACACACTCACCACCACCTCCAAACAGGATACAAATCACATATACACACACACACACAGACACACACACACACAGACACACACACACACACACACACACACACACACACACACACACACACACACACACACACACACACACACACACACACACACACACACACACACACACACACCTGTCATGTGTGGGATTAGAACTCATACCTAACTAGTTTATTACACTACAGCACTACACAGTTATAAGACGCACCACAGCGATTACTAGAGTACTCCTTCCCCAAAGGTGTATTTCACAATTAATGACATCACCAGGATTTCCAAAGTAGGACATTTGAATTGTAGTGAGTGTGGCTAGCCTAAAATGCATTGCTCCCTACATAGACATAGAAACACACACAAAACATCCACAACTGCCATGTGTGGAAATAGAACCCCTAGCAGAGCTCTATATCACAATACAGCATGAGGCTGCTATAGGATGCACCACAGTGATTACTGGAGTACGCCTTCCCCAAAGGTGTATTTCACAATGAATGACATTAGCAGGATTGCCAAAGTAGGACATTTGAATTGTAGTGAGTGTGGCTAGCCTAAAATGCATTGCTCCTTACACAGACATAGAAACACACACAAAATATCCACAACTGCCATGTATGGGAATAGAATCCCTATCAGATTTCTATATTACACTACAGCATGAAGCTGTTATGGGATGTACCATGGTGATTACTGGAGTACTTCTTCCCCAAAGGTGTATTTCACAATGAATGACATCAGCAGGATTGCCAAAGTAGGGCATTTGAATTTTAATAAGTGTGGCTAGCCTAAAATACATTGCTGCCTACACAGACATAGAAACACACACAAAATATCCACAACTGCCATGTATGGGAATAGAACCCCTATCAGATTTCTATATTACACTACAGCATGAAGCTGTAATAGCATGCACCACATGGATTACTGGGGTAATTCTTCCCCAAAGGTGCATTTCACAATGAATGAATCAGCAGGATTGCCAAAGTAGGGCATTTGAAATGTAGTGCGTGTGGCTAGCCTAAAATGCATTGCTGCCTACACAGACAGAGACACACACACTTGCCATGTCTGAGTTTAGATCTCCTACTTATCTAGTTTATCACACCATAACAGTACGCAGTTACAGGACATGCTGCAGAGATTACTGGGCTACAGCTTTCCAAAAGGTGTATTTTTCAGTGTATGACATCAGTAGCCTTGCCAAAGTAGGGCATTTGAATTGTAGCAAGTGTGACTAGCCTAAAAAGCATTGCTCTCTACACAGACAGAAACACACACATACACACATACAGTTGCCATGTCTGGGATTAGAACTCTTACTTAACTAGTCTATCACACTATAGCAGTATGCAGTTATAGGACGCATGACAGAGATTACTGGGCTATAACTTTACAAAAGGTGTATTTCACAGTGCATGACATCAGCAGCCTTGCCAAAGTATGGTATTTGAATTGTTGTGAGTGTGACTAGCCTAAAAAACATTACTCTCTACACAGACACACACACACACACACACACACACACACACACACACACACACACACACACACAGTTGCCATGTCTGATATTAGAACTCCTACCTAATTAGTTTATCACACTACAGCAGTACACATTTATAGGATGCACCATGGTGCTTACTGACCTATATCTTTCACAAGGGTGTTTTTCAAAGTGGATGACCTTAGCAGGCTTGTCATAGTAGGGCTATGGGGAGGACAGTGTGTGTGCATGGGCCATAACCCATTCATCTAGTGGTTGATACACCACATGCGGGCACTCACGGGGTTATATTCCACAGGTACATGTATACAGCTGCTAGATGACTACTTCCTTGGACAGTCATGTTGCACAGTTAGCATTTGCACCATGTAGCCCGTAATGCTGACAGATACCAGTGGCTAAGGTCTACAGTGAGTGACATCTGAACCTCATGTGGTTGTAGCCATTTGGCTGGGTGCTGGGTGGGACAGGTCTCATAATGGATGGCCCCTCGTGACAGTCACTATCATCCACACATTTATGTATGTCTACCTTTAGCTTATTATAGCATGTTGTCTTTGGATATATGCCTGTATTCCTAGCCACTGTGTGTGTGCAAAGCATGCATGGTATATACTGAGGATATCTGCACTAACATCTGCAACTGCCAGATATGTCTGGTCCACTGTTGTTTGCAGACATGGCCTTCATTTGTTTAAGTATGTGAGCATGCCCATTATGACCTTTCAGTATGTTGTTGACTGACATATGCCCAGTATGACCTTTCAGTATGTTATTGACTGACATTGCCTTCATTTCTCTAAGTGTGTGAGCATGCCCAGTATGCCCTTCTGTATTGAATATGTGGATCAATTCCAGGTAGTTTGTACTGTAGTGCAGACCTTTGTGTTGTAACCTACAGGTAACATACTATACCATGTGTAGGGAGTGTACTATGTGCATCCGACATAGACAGCCCTCCAGCGCCATCCTCAGTACTGGCACACACACAAGGTAAGTCAATCAACCTATAAATTGCCACATTGAGTATAATATGTTGTTACCTGTATCTATGGTATGGATGTGAGTATGCAAGGGAATTGGGTGGCTGAGTGGTATGGCAGCAGATAGAAGACACCCATAGTGGCACCATGACATCTGTAACAAATACTGGAGTCATGTGTAGAAATGTAGAAACAGTCAAGTGCCCCCCCAATCCTGTGTAGAAATGTAATAGCAGTCCTGTGTGCCCCCAATCCTGTGTAGAAATGTAAAAACAGTTAGTTGTGTCCCCCCACAACCCTGTGTAGAAATGTAGTAACAGTCAGGTGTGCCCCCGCAACTCCCATGTAGACATGTAGAAAGAGTCAGGTGTGCCCTTTCCCCCAATCCAGCATGAAAATTTAGTAACAATCAGGTGTGCCTTCCCCAATCCTGTGTAGAAATGTAGAACCAGTCAGGTGTGCCCCCCCCCACTCCTATGTAGACATGTGGAAACAGACAGGTCTGCCCCTTTCCCCAATCCAGTGTAGAAATGTAGTGACAGTCAGGTGTGTCCCCAAACTCCTGTGTAGAAATGTAGTAACAGTCAGGTGTGCCCCCCAATCCTGTGTAGAAATGTAAATACCATCAGGTGTGCCCTCCCCTACAACCCTATGTAGAAATGTGGTAACAGTCAGGTGTGCCACCCCACACTCCCATGTAGACATGTAGAAACAGTCACGTGTGCCCCTACCTACAATCCAGCATAGAAATGTAGTAACAGCCAGGTGTGCCCTCCCAATCCTTTGTAGAAGTGTAGAAACAGTCAGGTGTGTCCCCCCACAATCTATGTAGAAATGTAGTAACAGTTAGGTGTACCCCCCCATTCTATGTAGACATGTGGAAACAGACAGGTCTGCCCCTTCCCCTCATGGCTGAGTACAGGTAGTGTCATGTTTGGCATCCCTTTTACTGTATGTGCTAGTCAGAGAGAGGTGTCATTCCCTAGGTCCTGACTGTTTCAGTGTATGTGCTACGCATTGCCTCTTTGCCAAGTACAGGTCATACTGGGCACGCCTCCATCTGCCTACTGGGGGAGGCTCAGTTTGTTCATCCTCCAAGTCAATCTGTGTCTGTGCAGGCCTTGGCACTGGTGGGGGGCTGTGTGGCCCTGCCAAGTGCTGTTCCTGCTGCAGCTGTTTCTGCAGGATCATATTGTGTAACATGGCACATACCATAGCAATTTGAGTACAGGTAGCTGGTGAGTACTGCAAGGCTCCACCAGATGTGTCCAGGCACCAGAACCATGACTTGAGTATCACAAACACAAGCTCTATTATAAGTCTGGTCTGTGCGTGTGCCTCATTATGGTGTACTTGTTCATGTGTGTGTGTGTATTTCTGATGGGTGTCATCAGCCACGGCTCCAGTGCTTAACCAGCATCCCTCACTTGGTGATTGTAGGGGATGTCCCCATTGACAAATCTCTGGTACAGCTGCGTCAGATGCCAGATGTGGGAATCGTGATAGCTTCCAGGGCAGCCAGCACACACATTCATTATAATGCCCTGGGCATCGCACAAGACCTGGCAGTTGATGGAGGGGAGGCCCTTGCTGTTATGTAGGCCATACCCTGATCAGCAGGTGGTGCTTTGATGCATATGTGCGTGCAGTCTATAACACCCACTACCTCAGGGTATTCTGCTATTTGGTGGAAGAGATGCATATTGCTAGCCCACACCTCACGTGTGTTGAGGAAATATACGTGCTCACTGATATGTGCTGACATGGCATCCAAGAACTGGTAGAATACTCTGGATGCTGATGCCTGTGAAATCCCCATGATATCATCAGCTGAGCTTTGGGAGGTACCACTGGTTAGTATTCCTAGGCCTACACATACCTTGGCATTCACTGAGATTGATTCCTCTCTGTCAGTTCAGTGTGTCAGGCATGGCTGGCACAGCTCAACAATTTGCTGTAGGAGGTCCCTGTCCACCCTATAGTTCTCCAATATCTCCAGCTCATGTAGGCCCGGTAGGTTTTTCTTGGTCTTTACACTCTTCTCTGTCTCCTCACAGTGGGTTGGTCAGCAGAATTCACATCCTCACCACCCTCAGCCTCTTGCACATGTTGTATGATGCCTGCTGCAGCCCCTATCATTTTGTAGTTTTGTTTCTTAAAAGTTCCAAGCTTGTATACACAGGTGGTGTAGAGTATGGGAAAAAACAGAGGGGAATGTGTTTGCATAGTTTATGGTAATGCTTTGGGCTGGGCTGGTCTGCTGCCTGTGTAATTGGCTGATTCTGATACATTTCACCTGCCAGCTATGCTAATTCTCCTTGCTTAACTTCCTACTACTGTTTTCTCTTCCTATTGCCTTCCTGTTTAAGCCCAGGGGTGTGTCGTGCAAACACAGTGCTCAAATGTGAAAAGAGCTCCTATTTCCTGGTTTACCTTTTTTTTCTTTAAAACCCTGTGCGCTGCGCGCACACCCGCTTAGACAATGTAATGAGTGCTAGGCAAACTCAGACACACACCCTTGCCTAGCGGTGCTAAACTAGGAGCAAACCTGAGCCACAGGGCTCCAGTCTGCTTACAGTATGCCTGGCACACCCCACTATGATGTCAGCTAACTCCTAGGCTTGCACCAAGCTATTCCTGCTCTTACACTGGTGGGAGCTGACTAGCATGCTGGGGAAATTTGGGATTCACTATCATTCCCCTCATTTGCATAGGATTGCCTGCTAATGCATAGTTACATGTCTCACACTGAGCCCCCCGCTTAGCAACCACTACTGACTGGCCATGTTGTCTTCTGCTTGCCAGTGACTATAATGGCAGAATAGTGATGTTGGCTAGAATGTTTTTTTGGGGGGTTTTGTTTTATTTTTAGCCCGATCTTGTTTGTGCAAATCTGTACAGCTGTGAGGCATTGCCACAGCAAGATAAGCACACACTGTCATGTTGATGGGTGTACAAGTATGGGATCCTCTGCCAGCATTGTACCAAGGTGCTGAACCGGATACACAAACCCAGCACCAAGTGTCTGCAGCTCCCCCTCCAGAATGGCATAACTTACCATGAATACGTAGGTGTCTGCCCACAATACCGGACACAGCTGCCGTCACCCTTGCCCCCCAAGACATCACTGTGATCAAGAATGTCCACTTGACAATACATAAGGACAGAAAATATCACTGTGTATGACAGTACACATGTCTGAATATTTTTACTAACAGCAGTACCATGCAGCTGAATCAGCACAGACACAATCATCTACAGTACACACTATCCCATGCACAGTTTGTCCCCATATTGCCAAATGATTGATGGATACCCTGCAGAAACATTTGCTCAGTGTGTGTGGGGTTACAGGAGGGCAAGTCTTAAACAGAAGAAGTCTGTGGGTGCAAGAAATGAGGAAATCATAGACATACCCTCGCAGGACCAGTATCTCCATATATGATGAAGTCCATTTTGAAATGTGCATGTTTTGCTTGTGTATATGAGGTGTCATGGTCAATGTGAGGAGTACTGTGTGTGGGTCTGCAGGAACACAGACAGTTGTGAAAACAGTATTACCTGTCATCCTGGACTGATGTGAGAATGGTAGCAAATCAATTTCATCATGGATGCCCCATACCACATTAAACTATGACCCCCGCAATTTGCATTGCTAGTTCCTTGACTGTGGCTAGAAGACAGAGTTCTACCCAAGTGTGACTGATATCTGCTGGATGAGCTGTGATTGTTACCACATGCACAGATGAATGCATTCCCCAGAGATGTAGCAGTGATGTGCTACAATTGTTTGAGCGGTATATGGCACATACACATCCACATTGTCTGACATCTGATGATTTATGGCAGACTGGCTATACATCTGATGATCTGAGAACTGTATAAGAATAGCATGCTGAACCATGGAAAATCAGACAAACCTTGTACATACATGCTTTGTCTCCTTGCTGCAAGTAATAAAGGGTGCCTTACTTGAACCTTATGTGCATTGATCTTTGTGTTTTCCTTTACAGATTGGTCCTTTGGACTGGAAACCCTCACTTCACCTCGGATCAGACAGCCAGGTGGCTGAAACCGTACGGGGAAGAAACCAAATTGGTTCTTCTTATGTGAAAAGTCCTCCGACTGAATTGTCGTCAAAAGAGGCCAGCCACTTTCTGATCTGCGACTGAAGGACGGGTTTTCCGCGAATCAGCGATCAATCATGTGGGCTCAGGTAAGGTGAATCTACTTTTTCTGTTTCAAGATCAGGGACTGGATGTGCATTGTTTCTGTCAGATTGTGTTTTCTTACAGTCAGGGATAGAAAAGGTACAATCTTGTCATAGATCAGGTGAAACAGATCAGTAGGCTTTAGACAGTCATTCTGAAGAGACTTTAACAAAATCCGTGGTACCACGTAAAAATCTGAAGGCATCAGGTAATATTTTTTTCTGAACAGTCTACATAGTAAACAAAATATGGAAAATGGGTAATAATTGTACAAAGACACCCAGAAATACACCGTTAACGAAAGATGCAAAATATATGCAGTCACAGTGCACAGACAATATTAAATACTTTTCGAAATGGATTATTAAGTATGAATTTGGTGGAAAATTAGAAAAATCCTGACTTATCAAACTTATCAAACAACTCAAAACTGATTTTAAGGGTCAAGTTAAAAAACAACAAAAGTTAGGAATTCCCCAGGCACACAGGTGGCTGGAGGATGCAAACCGCAGAGACCAAAAGAACAAAAACTCAAAAACAATGTTTTTAGATAAAGAAGACAATAACTTGGTAGTAGCATTGGCACCTCCACCTCCCCCTTCGCTGCAAGAGTACGGAGCAAGCGGACAGACTGACCTACCCCCGTTATATCCTACGCTCACTAGAGAAAGAGACTTTATAAAATTGAAACTAGCTAAAATTAGAGATCCCATTGAAACTAGGTCCTGAACGAAGGGAAATAATCAAGAAGAAGGCTCCGAATTATGGCAGGTAGTTAATTATACACAACCTGTAGAAGAAGAAATATGCACACTTATAGAAGTGCCAAACCCTCAGGCAGGACAGGAAGATCAGACTCTAACTATCTTAGTGTATCGACCCTGGATTCCGGAAGATATCCAGAAAGCTACAGAAGGGATTCCCCATCCGAAACTGAATTTCAGAAAATTTTCAGAAGATTTACAAGGAATGAGACTAAGTTATAACTTAAATGGAGAAGAGGTAGAAAAAGTAGTCCGACAGATTGTAGGACCAGATTGGTACATGATTTGTGGCAACTGGAATCCTCGTGATGCTGCACAAAACATCCTTCCACACAGCAGCGCAGAAATAGACACTAGAGTAAAGGGACTTACAGACCACATTTCTGAGAAATGGAAGCCTAGGGCAGACTGGACTTGCATTAATCAATGTGTCCAGCAGGAGGGTGTATCAGTTGACCAATATTTTGCTAGACTGTTAGAATGTTTTAACAACCACTGTGGAATGCAGGTTCCTGAAGATCAAAAACAAGATTCCCCATATGAACAGCAGTTGAAGAATGCATTTCTAAAAGGTAGTAGTACAACTATAAGCCGTTTCATTACAAAACACATTGTCGACCATCGAACGAGCAGATTACACTCACTACTTGAATATAATAGACATGCTGAGAGGCATTTTAATACCAAAAAGAAGAAGAAGGCTCAGGTATTTTCCATAGAAGACAGAGCAGAAGTTTATGTAGTGCACCCCGGAAAAAAAGGCAGGAAAAATACACAGGGAGGTAAGCAGTCTGATCAGCGATCAGAAGACTGAGGGACATAAGAAAAGGGGAGAATGTTTTAAATGTGGTAAAAAGGGACATTTGGCAAGGGATTGCAAGAAAAATAAGAAAGCAACAACGGAAGATAAAGAAGGTGAGGACTGACTATATGATAGTCAGGAATCACAAGAAGAGACCAATAGAGAAAGGACAAATGAGGATGTGAAAAGGGTAATAGAGGAAGTATAGGAAATTGATGATGGTGCAGAAGAAGATGAAGTACTAGATTTAGCTTTATTGAGCCTGGCACTCTATTTAGCAGATACAAAACCGGAAGTTACACTTTTAGTGGAAGGCAGTAAAGTTAAATTTTTGTGTGATTCAGGGGCATCACGGACCCTGATACACCCCTCCAAATTACCAGACAATTCAGAGTCATCTGATTTCATATTGGTCAAAGCAGCGAATGGGCAGGCTATACCGAGAGCCCCTCTCCCGCAATATCACCATAACAGATCCTGTTTCAGGATTAACACAAATAAGTAAGATTGTAGTTTCTGCGAAATACCCAGTAAATCTCTTGGGCAGGGATCTTATACAGTTGTTTGGCATAGCGGTGGTTCCAACTATGCAGGGCATGGAAGCGCAGCGACAGACTGACATTTTTATGGTTCAATCGGGGAGTGAAATGTTTTATTGGTACAGTCAGGACCTGGTTACAACTGGTCCAGGGACTGTGACCAAAGAACTGATGAATGTAGCCATCAGTAAGTTTCCCTCCCAGGACATTGATAAACAGCACCTGCTGCATTGCACCCTGTATTTTTGTAACACACCAGGGCCTGATAATGAGTATGAAAAAGAATTATTTAAGCATCGTACAAACAGATTGGTACTAAGAAACTTATACTGGGATGCAGAAGGGAATAGTGTAGCCAGCTGTTCGCTGCCCCAGGAGTTTTTTGACACTTTATAAATCCAATCGATTACCACATGTAAGCTTAACCAAGAATAAAAACATACGGTGGGCAGACCTATGGGAGAGAGTTACAAGATGGGAAAAACAAACAGAACTGAAGTTGTCAGGACACGGAATACATGTGCAGAAATTGAACTGAGCGACTCAAGCTAACCCAGCTGTACATCTGCAATCTTGTGGAGAGAGCTGATAGATGCTCCTACTGATGGAAGAAGAAAATTCCTTACGAGACATACCAGAGATCCTCTGGTCAGCAGGAAAATCAGATGTAGGACTTATCTGTACTGCAGGTCCAGTTAGTATTACACCAAAGTCAGTGTTTAGACCACAAAAAAGACAGTATCCCTTCAGAAAGGATGCAGAGGCAGGAATAAAACCTATTATAGCAGCATTACTTAAGGGAGGGGTGCTAGTAGAATCCCCTGATTCTCCGTGTAATACACCTTTATTTCCAGTCAAAAAAGCCAATGGAGAATGGCGTATGGTTCAGGATTTGCAAGCTATAAATGACACAGTAATACCAAGGGCACCTATGGTGCTGGATCCACACACCTTGTTGAATGACTTAAAACCTCAACAAGAATATTTCTCTGTGGTAGACATTAGTAATGCATTTTTTTTTCAATACCAATACATCCAGACAGCCAGTATTGGTTTGCATTCACGTTTCAGGGAAAAAGATACACATATACCCGATTACCACAGGGATATTGTCAGAGCCCTACTGTATTTTCATAA
The DNA here is from genome assembly GCF_019279795.1 of Protopterus annectens. Classification (NCBI taxonomy): domain Eukaryota; kingdom Metazoa; phylum Chordata; order Ceratodontiformes; family Protopteridae; genus Protopterus; species Protopterus annectens. The sequence continues at coordinate 503,837,724 of NC_056741.1, read as the reverse complement.
GAAATGTCAAGTAACCTGGCAGGATTTAACCCACCAAGGGGTAGTCAGGTCTTACTTTATGTTGATGACATTCTATTAGCAGCCCCCACCCTGCAGGATTGCAGGGAAGACACAGTAGCACTTTTATGATTTCTAGCTGCTGAAGGACACAAAATGAATAAGAACAAACTGCAACTTTGGAAAAAAAGAGGTAAAGTACTTGGGATATGTAATATCCAAGGGAGGTAGAACTTTAGATGAGGACAGGAAGGTGGCAATTTTGCAGGCAGCAAAGCCCACCACCAAGAAGGAAATGATGCCCTTCTTGGGAACGACTACTTTTTGTCGGAGCTGATTCCAAATTATGCTTTGGAATCTGCACCTTTAACTGACCTTATTTACAAGACACCTATGACAGTGCAGGACTTGTTACAGTGGACAACGGAGGCAGAATCTGCTTTCTGTAAGCTGAAACAATTAATAGCCTCCTCTCTAGTTCTGGGTTTGCCTAATTACCATAAGTGGTTTTTCCAGACTGTAGATTGCAAGCAGGGTTATATGACATCAGTACTAACACAACAACATGGGGATAAGCAACGTCCCATAGCTTACTATTCATCACAATTAGACCTAGTGGCATGATCTTTGCCACACTGTGTGCAGGCAGTAGTCGCAGCAGCAATGGCAATGCAGGCTTCGGCTTCAGTAGTCTTGTTTCACCCACTCACTCTAAGGATACCTCATGCAGTTGCTATTATTTTATTACAAGATAAAGTAGCATATCTCTCTCCTGCTAGGCATCTCTCCTGCATGACCATATTGTTGAGCCAACCTCATATGACAATTGAACGATGTACGACCTTAAACCCTTCTACCCTGCTCCCAACTCCTGCAGATGGCACACCACATCGCTGCCTGCAAATAATTGAGCAGAAGACATTACCTAGGAAAGACCTCATGGATGTCCCCTTGGATAATGCCGAGGTGACATACTACGTGGATGGCTTGTGCAAAAGGGGCCCTGCAGGACAGAACCTAGTAGGATATGCAGTAGTCTCTGATACTGAAGTTATAGAAGCAAAATCTTTACCGCATCATTTATCTGCACAGGCAGCAGAATTGATTGTTCTGACACGAGCATGTACCTTAGCAAAGGATAAGTGTGTAAACATCTTCACTGATAGCCAATATGCTTTTTCCACTGTACATGTGTTTGCACAACAGTGGAAAAACCGAGGAATGATAACATTTACTGGCAAACCTATAAATCATGCACAGCTTATTTTAGATCTCTTAGAATCCATTCAATTGCCTACATTTGCAAATGTACAGCTCATACTAAACAACAGGTCATAATTTCAAAAGGTAATGCGAGAGCTGATGCAGCTGCAAAACAGGCAGCTACAGAGGTACTCCTTCTAGATAAGGAATTACAACCCTCTGAAACTTTGAATTTAGATATGTTAAAAACAATGCAGACACTCACTACGCAATCAGAAAAACAGCGATGGATAAAACGAGGAGCAATCCTCGAGAAGGGGCTGTACATCTCTAAGGGGGGAAAACCAATACTACCCTCTAACTTGTTGCGCTATGCGGCATTGTTGAGCCATGGGCAGTGCCATGTCTCAACAGGGGGGATGGTACAGCTGGTGAACCAGGTGTTCACAACGTACGGATTTACAAACTATTCTAAAAAATTTTGTTTAATGTGTCAAATCTGTAACAAACACCATGCACAGGGGACAATAAAGCCTAAGCAAGGGAGTTTTCCCACACCACCATATCTGTTTCACACTATCTGTATGGATTTCATAGAACTAAACAAATGTGAAAACAAGAAGTACTGCCTCATCATTATAGATATGTTCTCCAGGTGGGTGGAAGCTTTTCCAACTAAAAATCCAGATGCAGCTACAGTAGCAAAGCTACTTGTTATGGACATTATTCCTAGGTTCGGTATTCCGGAAAGAATCTATAGTGACAATGGTACGCACTTTGTAAATCAAACCATACAGCAACTGAGTAAGTTTTTTGGTATTTCTCTTAAAAATCATTGTGCATATCATCCGCAGTCTGCAGGGCTGGTTGAAAGGCATAATGGCATACTGAAAAGCAAACTAAGGAAATTGATAGCTGAAACAGGAAAAACCTGGCTGTACTGTTTACCTTTGGCATTGTTGAGCATGAGAACTGTCCCTACAGCAAAAGGACTGACTCCTTTTGAAAAGCTGTATGGAAGGGCTTATTACACACCCCAGTAGAAACCTCTCATGTCATCAGACCAGGAAGCTGATTTTACACTAGCTGAATATATGAAAAAGTTGTTGAGTTCTAAACATCTTTTGCAGTTTAATTCTGTTTCAGGTCAGAAGCAAGCCGAAACATCGGAAGTGACAGTGACGCCAGGAGACTGGGTGTGGATTAAAATCGTGAAGCAAAAGAACTGGGCATCTCCAAAGTGGGAAGGTCCCTACCAGGTGCTTCTTTCAACACCTACTGCAGTCAAGATAGCAGAACGGGCTTCATGGATACACCTGACGCACTGCAAGTTGATGAGAAACTTCAAACTGGACAAAGACCTTACCTCTCCATCAGGACCCTAAGCACAAAAGTCTGGCTACAAAGGGGGGGGTCAGATCAATAGGAACTGATCCGTTTCAAACCCAGTGAAGCAATCATCATTGCTAAGGTCCTGTAGGGCAAAGAGTAAGATCATGTGTCCAAATAAAATGACTGAATCAAGAAAATATCTTTTTGGAAGAACCGGAGAGGACAGAGACAATATGGAACAATCATTTCCACAGAAATATTGCATGACCATCCTACTGATCATCATGGTAACAATAATCTTTTTGTTATGGCCATTTCTCTTCTCTGGTACACAAGTAGAATTTAGTAAGCAATTAAATATGTGTATGCTGAAAACTTCAATGTTTTGAATTGCTGGATCTGCACAGCTTTACCAACAGCATAAGGGGGATTACTGCTAACTTCAGTTCCCCTAGGGGCTAATAAGACCTGGGAAAACCTAATTCATGACACATCGAATATTACATCAGAAGATAAGGTAGTATTACAATTGTCTATTCGTCAAAAGGGAACTGTGTGTTTTCATAAGAATGATACAGTCAGGGTAGGATGGAGCCATTGCAATGTAACAGTTCCTTATAGATGCTACACTAAACCTGATAACACCAGATCTTATTGCAATACAAACTATGATTTGTTTTTTGAATTGATGCATAAAACAATTGAAGAAGTAAAATGTGATTCTGTTCTCTACAAACAACTGTCCATAATTGACAGGAAAATGTTTCACACAGGACAAGTGTGTGTTTATAGTAAAGCTACCACTAAAGTAGAAGATTGTTACTTTATATGCGGAAGAAAAGCATATAAATGGCTACCTGAAAACTGGTCCGGTAGCTGTTTTTTGGGGTACCTGGTTCCGGCCATACGACACACGGCAGTTTTACCTCAAGGGAAAATTCGGACTGTCCGAGAAATTCAGAAGCCTGCTAATCCAGTGGGACAAATCAGTGCACCTTGGAAATACCATCATGACTTAGGCCCTGGAAATAACAAAGGACTATCGCACATGGATCTGGGTGATGACGTCATATCATGGGCAGGCATATTACCAGCATATGGAGCAACAAAATCAATCTGGGAGCTGAGAAAACTATCTAAAATTCTTGAAATAATGAGTAATGCAACCTTTTCTGCCCTAGAATTGGTAACCGATGAACTGACTGCCATGAGAACAGTGGTACTTCAAAATCGCATGGCTCTTGACTTCACCCTAGAAGCGAAAGGAGGTACGTGTGCTTTGATCCAGGAGGTGTGCTGTTCATACATTCTTGACAACAAACACGAGATAGGCAACCATCTTGAAGTAATTCAGCAGGTGCCGTCCATGACCAAACCAGGACCAAACCCATTGACGGACTTTTTCCAGAAATGGTTCAGGGGTTGGGGCAGCATCCTGATGAACATTCTGATTGCCATCTGTGTAGGAATAGCCTTACTGATGGTGTGTGGATGCTGCTGCATCCCCTGTATAAAAGGACTCGTTAAGAATATAGTAGACGTTTCAGTTTCAGAAACTTTATACCAAGATGCTGAATTCGAAGAATTACTTAAAACTGAAAAAATGCTTTCACAGGCCTAAACTGAATGACTCTCTAACTGCAAATCCTAAGTGGGAGATGGTTATGAGAAGAAAAACTGTTTATGCTTGTTTTGAAGGTAGAATAAAGTATTAAAAGGGGGGAAATGTTAAGAAAATGTATAACTGCAATGTGCAAGCTTAGATGCATTTAGGGTTAAAAAGAAATTAATATGTTTATTCTGCTTATTCTGTGTGAAATATGTGCAGCTGCAGAAAACCTTGATAAGAGAACAATTGACGCTTGAAAGTCTACCATGGTCAGCAGAATGGGTATTGAGGCCAGGGTTGTATCTTGACCCTGGGCAAATGTATCATATCAAGAACTGAACAGCTGAAGAAATGTAAGAAACAAAGGAGGGCTGAAATTAGCCCAAGGCCAGGTTGTTTTTCTCAAATATATTTTGGAAGACAGCAATTTTCTGACCATGTCAGCAGTAAATCTAACAATATCTTCTTTTCTGACCATGTCAGCAGTAAATCTAACAATGTCTTCTTTTCTGATTATGTCAGCAGTTAAACTAACAATATTTTCTTGTGTACATGCAGAGAACTGTATAGGAATAACATGCTGAACCATGGAAAATCAGACAAACCTTGTACCTACATGCTTTGTCTCCTTGCTGCAAGTAATAAAGGGTGCCTTACTTGAACCTTGTGCATTGATCTTTGTGTTTTCCTTTACATTCATGCAGTCTCATAAATGAGAATGCACAACATTCAGTATTTTGATGACCTCTACTGAGGGCCTGATGGAACTTGCCTGTATCTCCATAACAGCCCTGCACATATTTTGGGTGGCAGATAGTGACACACTATCCTCAGATTAAGGGCAGTAAGCACCCTTCTTTGAACACCTCTACCAACCCTCCTGTGTGGTGCCTCACCCTCATGATGCCTTGGGGGAGAGTTTGTCACATCCTCAACTGGAGTTACCATGCCACCCTGATCAGCCATGCCTCCATCAACCTGTCCACTTTCAGAGGGTTGGGTGCCATGGGTATGTGTAGGCATAGTGACTGGGTCCATATTGTTGTCAGGAGATAAGGACTACACTCGCTATGTCTGATATACCCCTGCAGCACTAGATTATGCCTGTTTATCACCACCATCATCATTAGAGGATAACTTTCATCCAACAGATGCAAGGAGCCCCGCAGTGTTGTTGCCAGACAATGTCTCACCTGTAAATATATCAAAATAGATAAAAATGTAAATGAAATAAACATACAATTATGCCTAGATCAAGATGACTGAACCATACATGCAAATGTTATAATTTTAGTTAGTAATACACATAACAGATAAATGTACATATGCCCATACCATGTGCAGGTGACTGTTGTACTTTAATGCCAAATGTACCTAGAAAAAGTAGTTGACAAATGTATTAAAAGCACTGAAGTGACTGATATTTACAAAGGTGGATGTATGAAATATTTGAATGGCATATTTGTGTCATCAATAGTGGAAATCTTATGGGTTTGCTCAACCTCTGCCTCAACATCCAGCACTGCATTGTGAAACTTTTCTGAGCTACCCAGATCCCTAATAGTTGACAGAAATTCCGGGTCTATAGTTTATGAAAGAAAATTCATAATCTTGAATGCTCTAAAGAGCGAAAATGCCAGACCTCAAACTCCTTATTGTGGGGAGGGCTGCACCCTGCATACCCCACCAAATATATATACCAACTCCAAGATCACACTACAGTGAGGAAAGGACAAATATTCTGACCTTCACTGTACTTCAATCCCACAAGAAGAACTTTGAGGTCCGGCATTTTTGCTCTTCAGATCATTCGAGATTATGAACTTTCATTCATATAATATAGATAATATAGACCCGAAACTCTTCCACCTCAATGAGTGGTGGTTCATTCAATGGCCCACCACCAGTTCTCCACTCACATACCATGGTCTTTGCTCTGACAGTGTTCTTTTTAATCATGTCAGTAGCCCTATTTCAGACCATGTGGTATATTCGGCTTTGCCCACCAGCAACATTGACATTATCAACCACTTCCCTCCAGACACGGTCACAAAAGTGCTTGCTGAGGACATGCAGGTATTCAAATCTGACAATGTGTACTTAATATAATTGTGTAAGAAAACAGTAGCTGACTAAAGAGGCTTATCCAACAGATGATGTGTACAAATTAACTTAGTGGAGACATTTACACTGGGAATAAGAAACCACAAGCTTTACATTCCCTTTTTAGGGAAACCATTTGCATTCTAACATACTTTTCAAGTTTTCTCTTCAACTGTGTACTTTCTGACAATTGTGTTATGACTTCTGCTGTGGCATTAATGATTACTGGAATGTTCTAAGGAATGTTGACCTAGACAGACAGGTACTCAAATCTGGCAATGCATAACTACTGTGAGTGTATAAGAAAATAGGGACAGGCAGACTGGCTTACTAAACAGATGTGATGTGGATAATTCAACCAGTTGCAACATTTACATGGCTACAAAATTTTGATCTCCTAAACCTCCTTTTAGGGAAGCAATTTGCATTCCTACACGAATATGAACATAGGATCATAGCATCATAGGAGACCTGAGACCCTTATAAACCTAGCCAAGGGTTTAGTCCATATTTAGACAAGTCAGCATCCAATGGCCTTGTCCAACAGGGACACGTGGAATCCCATGAGTGTATTTTCTGTCTCCCATCCAGTTATCCGGGTTGCGCTTAAAAAGGGATAATGAGGTACTCTGCTTGACATGGAGAGGGAGTCTATTCCACAGATGGGTGAGTCTCTGGGACACAAATCTGTGCTGCCAACAAGTCCTATTGATATCACAGGCCAGGTTGAGGTTGCATGTAAGGGTTGCTTGAGTGGAGCTTGACTTGCGGATATGCAGCAGTCCAATCAAGGTAGGATCTAAGATTGCTTTGTATGCCAGACAGAGGTCGCATCTGAGGAGTCTGTATGAAAATGAGTATAGGGACAGGGCTTTTAGCCTATCTGTGTAAGGGTAGTTGCTTGAGGCCCTTTATTCTCCTGGTGAGGGACCTCTGTAGTCTCTCCCATTTCTGCATGTGCTTTGCGAGGTACATGCTGAAGAGGGCATTGTACTCAATAATTGGCCTTATAAGGGAAGAATACAGGGATCTTATGGCCTCTTTGTCCCTGGATGAGATACCCTTACTTATGAAGTGGGCCATATAGAAAGCTTTCCGTACAACAGAAGCAACATGGTGGTCAAAAGTCAGGTTGCTATCAACCTGGGTGCTCAAATTCCTCACTACTGATTATGTACTTAGGGCATTGTTATTATTGCGATAATATGTGGGGATGTCACTCTCCCCAAAGGGATGATGATGCAATTTTTGGTTTGAGGTGATGATTCTGGCACCAGGCATTTGTTAAGGTGAGACCCTCTTGGCAGATGTCTACTTCATTTGGGGAAGTGATGACTGCACCCAGCTTGCAGTCATCTGCAAATCTGATCAGCCATAGCCCACTGGCTTTGGCCTGCACCTCATTGAAGTATATCCTGAATAACAAAGGCTCTAAGACCGATCCTTGGGGAACGCCACTCAGTCTACTGCTTGAGTTGGTTTCCCCTATTTTGATTAGGTGGGTTCTATCAGTGAACCAATTTGTTACCCATCTGGTAACATATGGATTCATGCCTAGTTGAGAGAGTTTATCTACTATGCCTGAGTGGGAATAGTGTCAAAAGCTTTGGCCAGGTTTATTTATTGCAGATGTCCACCAGACAGGTTTAGTCTTCCTTGTGGAGGATGATTTTGTCCTGTCAGGAATTACTGATTCCATGCATCTATATAAATGCTGGTACAGTACTTTGGAGTAGATTTTGACATTGTTGTTAGTTCCTACAATGGAGGAGGGGGCTGTGAAGCTATATATATATATATATATATATATACCATCCCTCAGGAGAATGTAATCAGCTTTGGCTGAGTGGGGGGGGGGGGGGGTTCAAGGGAGATGGTGATTTCGAAAGTGCCCACTTTATGGTCAGATCTTACCAGGTAGGATGATACCATAGGAGTTCTGCAGTGGTGATACCATAGGAGTTATGCAGTGTTTAATCATGTTGGTTAATACCAAGTCCAAGATATTATCACCTCTTGTAGGGGTATCAACTAGCTGTTCCAAGCCATTTGCATTAATAAAATCGAGGAATCTCTGGGCATTTGAGTTCTTGGATGTGTAGTTTTTCAGGCTGTGGTTGTGTAATTAAAGTCACCCAGGATTAGGGTAAAGAGTTGAATCTTGATAGATTTGAAGATGTCCAGATAGGTGGAGTAGGCATCTTGAGACAAATTTGGGGGCCTGTAGCTAGCTATAATTTAAATAGGGGTCTTGTCAATGGTTAACTGCACCTGGAATGTCTCCCGTGTGTCATGCTGTTTGACCAGCCTGGAGGTGTTTGTGTCTTTAATATATATTGAAACTCCACCTCCTTTGGCTTTGCTGCCCACATTTTGGGGTGAAAATGTATGATAGGGTGAGTAACCAGGTAAGGCTGGTATGCTCTCCGCAGCTTTGTACCAGGTTTCTGTGACTGCACAAACGTCAGCATCTTCCAGGGTTAAGAATGTTGGCAATGAGTGTAGTCTCATGTTTAGACTCCTAGCATTTAGCAGCATGACCTTTAATTTGCATTTTGTTGAAATTTTCATGTTCGTAGTATTGACCTCATGACTTTTTCAAAAAAGACACTATGGGGGAGGCAAGGGCCTTTGCCGGAAGCCTGAAGCCCGAAGCCCAAGTGAGACAGATGCAGGCCATCTCTAGCAAAGCATTGTGATCTGTCGATCATATCTTTCAAGGCTGTTAGGCACTGGATCCTCCTGGAATGACACTAGAAACTAAGCCAATTGTTAACGTCAGTCATTTTCTGTTTGTATTGAGGCAACATTCTGGGTGACAGTAGAATGTTGCTTAAGGCTAGGGAAATACATGCCTGGGACATATATTCAGCGAGGTCAATCATATCTCTCTTCATATAGTCCAGGGAGGTACATCTCAAGTCATTCATGCCAACATTGACTATGACAGAGTCATAACAATACCTGTTGTTGAGATACTTCAGTGCGTATGTGATATGGTGGATTCTGTCACCGACAAAAAACTAACCATGACTTTCTCCTTATCCAGCCTGGTGAGAGGCACATCTGTGTGTCACACAGTGGAGTCTCCATTGACAAATATGTTGGGTTTATGGTTAGGCCTTAGTGGCTGCGAGACACTGGTGTGTGTACAATGCATGTTATGTGATATGGAGGGTTGTGGAGTTCTCATGTGTTTTTGCCTCTGAGGTCTCCTTTGTTTGGGGTTGTTTTTGTTGAGAACCTTTGCATATGCAGGTGTGTGTTGTGTAGTTGTGGGTGATGTTTGAGGTGTAGTGATGGTGTTGACAACCTTCTCAGTGCCAGATATACTGGCTTGTGAGGGAGAGAGTGTAGACTGTAGCTTCTTTATGTAATTGCACCTCTCACAAATTGTGTTTCAAGGTGGTAGTAGTGGATGTTTGTCCATGTACATTAGGTAGTTGCTACACTGTTTTAGGATGCCCAGATCAACCAGGCTGGCAGGAGAAACTGTAGGAAATTGTCCATCCATATTTGTCAGAATCTGAGGGAGGGAGTCCAGGGAGAGCTAAGGGGTAGGCCTAAAGACCAAGTGCTTAAACCAAAACTAAGAGGCTTAGAATAACATTTAAAATTTAAACAGGCTAAAAACAAGCAGTAATAAATGCAGCAGAGAAGATGCACTTGAACACTTCAGAGAACAACTAGCAGAAAAAACAAGATGAAGTGAGAGTAGGAGGATAAAACACAAATACTGTAAATGCAGGTGAATAAAGTTTTTTTTTTCTTTTAGTAAAGTAGAAAGGAAGAAAACAGATAATTAGATAATTCAAGGGTAAGAAACTAAGGGGTTGGCTTTCCCATATGTTCTCTCTGTATTAGGTAGAATGAGCTAATGACACCGGACTGGGATGAGTGTCTCAGATCAATTTTATACTAGGCTGGGCAACTGCAAAGCTACCATCTATAAGAAGAAGACATCAATAGGGAGGGAGAGTGAGAAACTATTCTACAGCTACTAGCTACACTATTTTAGGCAGAAAATATTACAGAAATGTTTATTACCACAGAAAAACAGCAGTGATATACTAAATGCAAGTTTTAAACAGATAAAGGAGCAAAGATACTCTAGGGAATGCTTTTAACTTCAAACAATCAGTTATATGATATACTCCTTGGCAGGAAATCAAAACAAACAGATGGTTAACAAATATAGAACATTTCCAGTTAATACATTTCATGCAGTGAAACTAGCTAAAAAAGCTTTACAAACAGTGTGACAGTTACAAAAGTGATTTAACAGGCCCTGTAAGGCAGACAATTTCAGTACTATAGTGTAGATTAGTTAATAGCAATAAAATACAGTAAAAATAGTAGGCAGCAGACAATAAAAACATATTATAAATGGTTAGAATAAGCAATAACTTGTAAAAATAAGCAAAAAAAAATGGATACTTATTGTTATATATCACATATCAGAGTTGTGGTCAGTGCCCCTCCTCCGTTCAGCTCAGTGTGAATAAACAGAATTCTTCTCAAAGGTAGGGCCTAAATACCAGAAGGTACAACCTGGAACAACTTAAAAAAAAGCTCAGGAGAACCAATGAGTGGTTACTCCAAGCCCTAGACCAGCCAACCTTTACCAGCCAGCAACCAATCAACAGAATACTCTCACTAAGGTAAAGAAGGGCTTCTGCTAATTCAAGATGGCCTAGGACATGTGCTCAGAACAAACAACTACTGCAAACTGGCCCAGAGACAGCAAATCTGAACTGGGACTATGCTACAGCTACTAGCTACACTACTTTAGGCAGAAAAAACTGCAGAACTGTTTATCACAGCAATAAAACAGCAGCTTGATTTCTTCTATGGCACTATCATTTAATGTACAGTTTTAGGAAATCTGGACTTAGATTGGTAGGTGTTCAGATCTGGCAATGTCTATGTGCATGATTATGTAAGTAAATGCTAATAGCTAGGAATGTGTTACTTAAGAGATGTGATATGTAGCATTGTACTTAGTAGTAAAATTACCACAGGTGACAGGGATTCATTTTTCAAATGTGCGTTTCCCTTTTGAATGACCCTGTATACATTCAAACACCCTTCTCAAGATATTGTGCATAATGTTTGCTTTCTAACCACTATGATATGACTTTTTATGTGGCATCAGCAGTTAGTTCACATCTCCAGAGACTGTATGTTTAGGTATGCAATGGTTTGAATCCAGTTGAGTGTAACTTCTATAGTGTTTATTACCAACTGATAACAGTCAGGACTGATGTATTCCTCAGATGTTATCTGCACAGTTCCACTTAGTGTTAACATTTACACACAGAGAATGTTATGATTCTCCAACTATTGTCCTTTCTCCTTTCAGGGAAGCCATATGTACTACAACACATTACATTTGTGAGCTTTTCTACATCTGTGGTATGACTGATACTCTGGCATCATGTTAGTGTAGAAGTGTAGAGACTCTATCTGTTACACAGACAGGTGTTCATATCCAATTGTGTGTTAATGACTTCCTCAGCAGATATTGATATGTGCAGCACTACTTAGTGGTAACACAGGCATGTGCACTGTTTTGATTCCCCAGGTAATTTACTCCAGTTTAAGGCCATCTAAATACATTCAAACACAATGTTCTGGTTACCCTTCAACTCTGATCCTTCTGATAACTGTGTTATGACTTTTTTCTGTGGCATTAGCAGTTACTTCACAGGTCTTCAGTCTGTGAGTTACATGGCATGTGTTCACATCCCTTATACGAGTGTATAAAAAAAACAGTAAAAAATAGAGTATTGTTCACATAATGGAATGCTTTACTCACCAGATGTGATGTCTGAGATTTTATGTTTTAATTGGCGGGTGATCTTAATTCCGTAATTGCTGTACTTCTTTTTGTGCATGCTCAGTTTAATGATGTTTGTTTTGCATTTTCCACTGCATGACTTTTAGTACAATAAAGTGTAATTAAAAAAATGCGGAAGACTAGTAATTGTCATTTCTCACCTTTTGGATAAAAACTAATTAGAATTTCCTTTAGTTGTGTGGCTCTGCTGACTGTCACACAATGAAGGTTAGAGATGCGTGGAAGATACCAATAGTGTTATATATCTAAATATAAATTTATAATATCAGCTTTTGCAGCTTCCACAGTTCACTATAACCCTGATGATTCAGGTTCATAGGTTCTCAGATAAGTACTAGGCAATCAGTCTGCAGTCTATTGCAAGACTAGCAAAAAAATCCCTGTACAAGATTTCTAGCAAATCTCAAGGAGGACAAGACAAAACAGATATTGCAACTATCTGCAAGATTTGGTGACTGAGTGATGTAATCCAACAGCTTCTGTTGTATGTTGCACAATGCTCAGTTCAGTATTGATTTTCTGATAATGTTGTGACATGTCCTTCAGTTTTGAATTATTTCATTAACAACTTAGGTAGGTAGGCTTTCCAGTTCCATCTGATATATACTGAAGCAGTGTATGAAGCAATTGTTGCAAGACAGTAATGACTAAATACACAGGTGTGTTGTGGTTAATTCTCCTTGGATATAGCCCTTTCATAGGTGTTGTGCTCACATTTAACTACAACCATATTTCTTCACAAACTATTTGCTAATGGTTTTCCTCCATATGAGTGATTTCTGGTGAGACTTGCATTTTAAAACAACATCTCCTGGGTACATGCATTTCACCTTTATGATTTCCATAGGTGCTCCAACTTATGCATCATATAAGTTATCTGCTGTTCCAGCTAACATCTGTGTTTTTGTGGCATATCCTTGAGGACTGCAGTCAGTAATAGGTTCATAGGTTCATACTAGGCTATCTGCCCTAGGGCATTTATAAGCCTAGCCAGAGTGTGTGTGGCTTTCACCACCCCTTAGGATGAGAATACTATACCCATTAGTTTGCTGTGCCTCTGTCCAGCAGTGATACAGAGATGATTCCCGGGGTAAACCTACAATCTCCCATCCACTCATCAAGATTTCTCTTGAACAGAGTCAGTGAGGGGCTCTGCCTCACATGGACTGGGATTCTGTTCCATAGTGTAGGGAGTCTCTGGGTGATGAATCTGTCCCTCCAGCACGTCCTATTTATATCCATGTTGAGGTTTAAGTCTCTTGCTCTCGTGGCTCTGGTGGATTTGGATTTTTTGAGGTGGAGCATGTCCATTAATTCCGGGTTGGACATGGCCTTGTATGTCAGGCACAGATCACCTCTGAGCAGACGGTATGCGACTGAATAGAGCTGGAGTTTCTTCAGTCGGGCATCGTATGACATATGTTTGAGCCCTTTTATCCTTTTGGTGAGGAACTTTTGGGGTCTTTCCAACTGCTGCTGGTGTCGGGTAAGGTACATTCCGAATGGGGCGTCGTACTCAATCATTGGTCTGATAAGTGAAGAGTACAGGGGTACAATGACCTCTCCTGATCTGGATGTGAATCCCTTCATGATCAGGTGGGCAATGTAGAAGATCTTCCTAACAACTTTGGCAATGTGAGTGTCAAAAGAGAGGTTACTGTCAACTTGGGTCCCCAGGTCCCTGATAACTTCTTCCGTGTTTAATGGATTACCACCTATGTGGTAATTAGGGGTTACCTTGTTTTTCCCAAAGGGTATGACTATACATTTTTTGGCATTTAGCTTAAGGCCATGGCTCTGGCACCAGTTATCCATTTCTATGAGACCTTTCTGGAGGATGTCTGTGTCTGATGGAGTGTCAATTATGGTGCCCAGTTTGCAGTCATCTGCAAATTTTGTCAGCCACAATCCCCCTATGTTTGCCTGCACTTCAGAAAAATAAATGCTGAACAAGAGGGGGCCCAGGACTGAGCCCTGTGGGACACCGCTCGTGACCGGCTTAGAGTCTGGCATGGCACCAGCAACTCTAACCCTGTGTGTTCTGTCCTTGAGCCAGTTTGCAACCCATCTTGTGACATATGGGTTTTCATCTAAGCTGGTGAGCTTTTCTATGATGCCCGAGTGGGGTATTGTGTCGAACGCTTTTGCTAGGTCAAGGTAGGCTGTGTGAACTGCCTTACCCTCATCAATGGCCTTAGTGACTGTTTCAAAAAAGTCGACCAAGTTCAAGAGGCAGGATCTGCCCTTGACAAAGCCAAATTGGGTAGGATCCAGTGTCTGTAGGTCCCCAATGTCTTTATTTATGAGTTCCATTATGATCCTCTCCATAGCTTTGCAGACAAGGCTCGTCAAGCTTATGGGGCGGTAATTTCCAGGGTCCGTAGAAGCACTGCCTTTGTGGAGTGGGACCACAGTTGCCGTACTCCATTCTTTGGGTACGTATCCTGTAATGATTTATCATTTATGTTTCTCATTTTCTAGCATTCGCAACACGCATGTCATTGCCACAACTGCTATTGTATCCACTTTTAGAACTTTTAGGAGCAGTGCATACAGCTTTTCCCTAAGTTTCTGTATTTGTCCACAAATGTATTTGTGTTCACAGGTTCATAGTTTCATAGGTGTTTACTAAGCTAACAACCACAAGGGCCTTTTTAAGCCTAGACATGCATCCCAAATCTCTGACAAGTTCTGATATTCTTGATAAGTCTAAGCAGGCGCCTGGGAGATGAACCTTTTACCAGGTGCCTCTGTCCATTAGAGACATAGGTGCCAAACCTGGCATGAATTTCCTGTTCCCCATCCAATTGTCCAAGCTGCACTTGAATTGGGTTAGAGAGGAACTCTGATTTACATGGATGGGAAGCCTGTTCCATAGACGGGGTAGTCTCTGGGATGCATACCTGTCTGTCTAGCAGTTCCTATTTATATCACCATCAAGGTTTAATTCTTTAAAATGGGCAATTCTGCTGCATTTTGTTTTATGGATATACAAGAGGTCCATCAGAGTGAGGTCTGACAATGCCCTATATGCCAGGGAAAGATCTCCCCTCAAAAGTGTATAGAAGGCAGAATACAGGGATAGGGCCTTGAGGCGGTATGCATAGGACATTTTACTTATGTCCTGTATTCTTTTAGTGAGGAATGTCTGTGGACATTCCAATTGTTGGATATGCCTGGTTAGGGACATACCAAAGGGGGCATTGTATTTAATGACAGATCTGATGAATGCTGAATACAATGGAACAAAGACTTTATTGAACTTAGATGCCATAGCTTTGTTTATAAGTTGTGCAACATAGAATGATTTCCTCACTACTGTAGACACATGATGTTCAAAGACTAGATTACTATCTGTGTGTGTCCCTAAGTCCCTGACTTCTGGGTCAACTCTAAGGGGTGTGTTGTCAATATGATAGTTACCAGGGGTGGATGACTTCTCAAAGGATAGTATTACACATCTCTTGGCATTTAGTTTTAGTCCAGTTATTTGTGTCAGCCTCTCCTGGAGAACATTTGTACCAGTGTGGTATTGAATGACAGCTCGAAATTTGCAATCATCTGCAAATTTAGTCAGCCGGTGACCACTGACATTGGCTTTGACTTCAAAGAAGTAAATGCCAGAAAGGAAAGGTCCAAGGACTGATCCCTGATGGAGTCCATTTATGACTGGCCTCTTTGTAGTGGTGGACTCCCCAGTTCGAACTTACTGGATCCTGTCTATGAGCCAGTTGACTATTCACTGGGAGACATATGAGTTTGCACCTAACATCTTGAGTTTGTCAACAATGCCAGAGTGGGTATTGTGTCAAATGCCTTGGCCAGGTCAAGGTAGGCAGTGTGAATCATTTTCCCCTCATCCACTGCTTTGGTTGCCTTATCAAAGAAGTCCACAGACTGAGAAGGCATAATCTGCCTTGACGAAACCAAACTGGGTTGGGTCCAGTGTCTGGAGGTTTACTATATCACTATTGATCATTTCCATGATAATTCTTTCCATGGCTTTACATATAAGACTATTGAGACTTGTGGGTCTGTAGTTTCCAGGGTATGTAGATGGCCCACCTTTATGCAGAGGGATGACTGTTGCTGTTCTCCATTCATGAGAAATTAAGCCTGTTTGGAGTCTACAGTTAAATAGTAATTCCAGAGGACCTGATAGGTCATGCTTCATGCTATTTATAAGGCATTCTGAGATATTGTCTGGGCCCATTGATGCAGTGTTCTGGGTCTTATAGAGAGCATTAAGGACTTGTTCCCTAGTGATATTAGCGGGAGTTATATTTGATGGTATTTCCTGAGGCAAGGTTGAGGGGGAGAGAGAGAGGTACAGTTGGAGCTGAATTTATCAGCCAGAAGGTTTGCTGTATCTTCTGGCTCAGTGTAGGTGGCTCCATTTTCAGTGAGCTCTGCACACAATTGTGTATTGCCTTTGAGGTTGTGGACATAGCTAAAGAATGCTTTGTGGTTGCCCTTTGCCTGGGAGGTCAAACATACCTCATATTTGGCTTTGGCAGAGTTTATTTGTCCTCTGAGTTGTTTGTTCATTTTGATGAGTGATTTTATCCTGCTGGGTGCTACATCTCCTAAGTTTTGCCATGCTTCCTCCTGTTATACAGCCTATTGATTTTGTGATTCCACCAGGGTGCCTTGTTATTTGAGTTAGTTCTATACTTCTTCCTGGTGGGTACATCTCCCTTTATGCAGCTATTAATACACTTGTACAGGGCTTCTGTGAACAGTTCTGCATAGTCAGCAGTGTTCTTAGGATTTACGGGGGCTTGAAATTTTGCCTGGTTTTGACTTAATAGTAGGATGTTAGCTTTAGAGTAGATTCTGAATACTCCAGGTTTAGCTGGGGGTCCAGGTTTTAATTTTATTTCAAAGGAGACCATTTTGTGGTCTCATCTTACCAGGGAAGACATTACAGTAGGGAGTTTGCAGTGCTATCCCTTATTAATGGGAACCAGATCCAGTGTGGTTGTACCTCTGGTTGGTGTACTGACTATCTGGTCCAGGGAGTTTGTGCTTACAAAATCCAGGAATCTCTGTGCCTGTACATTTGTTTTCGTATAGGATTCCCAGTTTTTGTCCATTATTCCTACATTGCAAGTTTGGAAGATATGCCCATGTGGAGTTCATAGACTTTTACAAGCCCATATTTGTAAAGAAAATGTTTTTCCATCTTGGACATTTAATGACTGTTAATGAGAACAACAATGCCAGTAGTGTTCAATATGTCCATGAATTAACTCAGTGCTATGTACATCAGGATCAGCCTTCAGTGTCCCCTTGTTAATATGCTTTCCCTTGCTGATGTATTCTTGAATTATCTATCTGATATTGTTAATTGCACACACATTCACTTCTGAATAATCCCTGGTTTATCGTACACACACATAGGTCAGGAACTTCCACACCTCAGTGTGGACCAAGCATCTGCTGTAGGTTAGAGGTGAAGCTGCTTTTTATGTTGTGTGACTTGGTTTCTTGCTCTAATATGAATGATTGTATTAAGTTAAGCATGATTAGTATGCACTACTATTGAATCCCTAGGTGTGATTCAGTGTTATTTTGTTGTTAACCTTCAAGTTTGCTGGACTATCAAAAATGAAGGATGGATGTTTTATATGGATATTTGTATTGTGTAAAGACCATGCCCACAAGTTGAAACATTTTGATTGTCAGAATAGTAGTACATGTTTAAATAATCAGTTGTGCAGGAAGTTCCTGTAGTTTGTTGCTGTACTTTGTTGAATGTGCAGTTGCTTAATTCTGCTTTTATGGTCACTGTCATATTAGGATATCTAGTCGGTATATCACAAGCTGTATTTCAGAGCTTATGCTTCAGCACATTTCAGAATCCAGTCAGTTGGCTACAGTGGACCTTCATTTTCTAGTTGTATTTTATTTGTTGCTGTAATCCCTGTGATAGTGTTATCACCTCTTTGTTATTTGTATATTTTTGTAAGTTACCATACTATACTTAAGCAACTTCATAACTACTAGAAATGAGCAGTGGCAATTTTCTGTCTGACACAGTGGCATTTCACACCATGCCAATCAATAACATGTAGCTTTCTCAGTTATGAATATCTTAATGCAAATAAGAAAAGATGAATAATGAGTGACAAACAGTGATTAATATTTCTACTTCAGGATACTGTAGAATCATCAGGTCTAATAGAAAACATGCTTGTATTATTTTGTCACTTTCAGCTTTTTTTAATTTCTTATTTTTGAGTGGTAGTAAACCAAAATCCTGCTTGAAGTAGAAAGAGTTGTGTTATTATGTAGCTATAGCTAATGAAAATCTGCTGACCAGATTTTTGCCAAGGTGAACCTACTTTTCAATACCCTTTGCACAGATTTTTCAGTGTCTGCAGGTTGGGAGGTATGCTATGGTGTGCAGCATTTAAATCAAGTTTCAGTCATATTAATATAGGCATCTGATCCTATGATTTTAGAGTAAAGTGGGGCAATTTTTAGTATCTGCTCAATCCTTGTTCTGGTGTTATATGGAATTTGTATATTGCTCTTATCACTGAAATTTTGTACTCTATCAAACTAGTTGCATAATAATCTCAGATCATAATTTGTTAAATGTACACAACCTGTTTAGCTATCATATGTGTGTGTGCTGCACCAAATAGTGGATACACAACACTATTGGATTTCATTGTATCATTTAATGTTTTCCCTGCAAGTTTACACAGTTGTTGCATAAATGTTGGTGCAGCTTAATGTCAATTATGGCATCTCCCTAACACCACAATTGTTTTTCTACCCAACATATCTTCACTGCATATTTAGTAACTTTATTCTGTATATTTTTCCTGCCCTCAGTAAGCCCACCCATCTGACAAACATAGAAGACCAGCCTACTTCTACATCTTCTGTTGCCAGTCTCTTTGAAATAGTGTGGAAACTGCCAAATGCTCACTAACAATCCACCTCTATTGGACCAATGTGCCATGATTCATGAAAGGAGTAATTAATAATATAACCTGAATAACAAGCACTAACACTGATGCTTGGTAAACAATGCATAAACTCATCACATCTCCACAAGATCGAAGTTAACCAGCATATGTGGAGGTTGTAAAAAATCACTCTCCAAGCCTCCAAGAATAAAGGCTAAAGAGTTTTAGTGCACAAAATCAAAGTAAACCAACATATGTGTGCACTAAAAAAAATACTCTTGGGAGACTCCAAGAATAAAGACTAAAGAGTTTTTGCAGTAATTAATTGACATAACTTCACCATACTCACCACTGGCAGTATGCCTATGTGACCAACAAGAAATGTCCTAGTAACTGATAACTCTATTGTCACTGTCTCAGTGGCATACTGAATCTGCAGTGCCTAGACAGGACAATGACAGGGTGACAGTAAGCTGCCTTTCTAGTGCCAGGGTATACAAAATCATGAGGATCCTACAGTCCCTCAAACAGGACAATAATTATTATTAACTGATATTAACTAATGTAGAGAGATGTATTGGATCTTGTCATACACATATACAGGTAAGACTTTGGCCCTGAGTGGAGCCCTACCATCATTCAAAATGATACCCAGATATGAAGGGATAACTGGATTTAAAAAAAATTGCCTAAGCAGCTGACGTCATTTTAGGTGATCCATTATATGTCAGCTTGGGATGACATAACCGAGAGTCCACCTTGCTTCAGCCTGGATAGCCTGCAGTTTTTGTTTCACAAGCAATGTATACTGACCAATGCACTCATTGCTCCCATGGTGCTCTTTTTTAAGCAAATATAATATAATAGTCATTCTGGCACTATTAAAAGGCTTCCAGTAAATTCCAATCCAGACCATAACAAGGTTATTTGGCTCACTGCCTGAAGTATTAAGAATAAATTGCCAGATCTCAATGTTCTCCCTCACATCACATAGATTTATATGTGTTTATAAAAGGGACATGATTAATTGTAAAGACAACTCTTCTTCTTTATTAAGTTTTAGCACCTATCACACATACAGACCTGCTGGAAACTATCGGGGATTATTAATATTTGGCAAACACTAAATTATCTTTAGACGGGTACCCTGCAACCATCAACCAGAACTTGTTGAATTTTAAATGACTCCAAACATGACAAATTAAGACTCCCCAGCCTTCTACAGGTTTAGCAAAGTATGTGGCTATTGAGGATGATAGATTTATAAATGTATTTTCTGAACTACCATTAAATAAAAATATCTTTGTGATGGGTGATTTGATCTATCCAGTGATTAACTGAGGGATCTACACCACAAATGTTGGGTACATCCAAAGAGCTATTTACTTAGTAAATGTTAAGTCTATTGTCAAATAGATATCCTGTCCATTTGAGGTCAATGTCTTCATGACCTCATCTACACTAACTTTGCACCTACTGACACTATTCCTATAGTATCCTAAACATTAATCAAATCTTGTCACAAATTATTAATCTCCTCATTTAAGGCAACTAAATCCACCACGATGACTATATCTCAATTGCATATTTTAATATAAATAAACCTAAATAACACAATAAAGCTAAATGATGAACTATAAACTATATCTACTATACAATATATACATACATATATAATATGATGATCTCTCAAAACACAACTGCAAGATTACCAACTCCAATGTGGCCTCAGCTGTTATTTATACCGATGAATTTTACTCCATCTACCAAACCAAGTTGTTCAAATCAGGATCAAGTATAGCATAAATCACCTAGGTAAAATGTCAGCAATAATAAGATCTTAAAGAAGAAAAGGCCATTTATACCCATCAACAAAAAACAAAAGCATCACCATTAAAAACATGAGCAAAAACATCAGCAAAAATATAAAGGTTACAGTAAGGAAGATTGTATCAGATCATGAATTAAAATTAGTATCTGAAACCAAGGATGACCTCAAATGCTTTCTTAATTATATGAGACAATTAAGAAATAACACCCATCAGTGCTCCAAATAAACTCATAATGATACTATATACTCTGATCCTAATGACTTTTCGAACATACTTACAGATAAATTTAGCACTGGCTTGACATCAGAAAGAGATACTGAAGTTCCACAAATTTCCAGTTCCCTTTATTCAACAAAGAGTACTATAAAACCTTTACTAGCTGTAATGTCTGAAGCTAAAACTGCTATCTATGTGTCAGAAAAGTAGTGATGCTTGCCTAGCCAACAGAACGGAAAATGCCCTCTATGAAGACAGAACTGTTTAAGGTAGGTATAGCCAGATGATATGCTATTGAGTTATGGAAATAGGTGTCATTATACCATTTCATAAAGAGGATCAGCCTCATAGCAAAAGAACTAGGACTCATCAGTCTGCCAAGCTGAATATGCAAAGTCATATAATATAGTATGTCTAATTACATGACCTCTGATATAAGAACATCGTGCTGAGCTACACCCACAATAATCTGGTTTTGTCAAAGAGAGATGATGTCTACTTTGCTTAGTAAACTTCTTTGAGAATGTAACTGAAGCTGTAGCTAGTGGTGCTGCAGTTCATGCAACACAACTGGATGCAGTCTATACCTCTTCTACTATTTCCCATGACAGAGTTCTAAACAAGCCTTAAGGCTGAAAAGTAAACCCCCACAATGTAAGATTAATATCAAACTGACTGACAGACAGACCCGAAGTAGTCAGACTACTAGATGCCAACTCAACAAATAAGAAAAAGTGATTGGCAGCATTCTATAGGTCTCAGTACAAGGACATACACTGGACAGCATGTACTTCTTGGCTCTCCAAACTACTAACCCTGAAAACAACAAATTACATTTGCTGAAGACTGCAAGTTGGGTTTGTTCACTCAGCATATAATACTGTGTTAATACAGGAAAGTTAAGTCACACATTCCAGTGACATATTATAAACAACCTTAAATTAAATACAAAAAGCATAGCAGTGTCACCTTTGTTAAACAAGCCCTGACAACAGTTCATTGTGTAGTCAGCTCTCCACCCAAGACTGATGCCATTGTCAGAGTTATAGCTTCATAGACAGCACCATGTTTTCTGACCACCAAATAGCAAAAGGAATCAATGAATCCTTCTACCTAGCCCAGTTAAAACTAAGGGTATCTCATCTAGGTTGAAATAAGGTGTCATTCCTCAACAGTATGCACTGACCAGCCCAGCTATGACATATAATTGCCTTATCTGTCTATCCAAAAATATCACCCAGCTAGAAAGACTCTAGAGGTTCCCAGCTAAAAAAAAATATTATGATACTAAAAGTCCTCAGCTACTTTGACAAGCTTGAAAATCTAGTCTTATACCTTTTTTGTTATAGCCTGAAGCAGGATGACTTACATCTGATAATCTGTGCTGTTATGAACCCAACTCTGTCTGAGCTCCTGCATCTTCACAAGATAAATGACTCCTGAAACACTGAAAGATATATAAGACCAGTTTATTACTAAACATGTCTCTCTATCGCTGGAATAATTTTTATCACATATAAAACAGAATTATATCCTCCTTCCTTTAATGCAAATTATGGCCATTTAATAGTCTCTCACAAAATTCATACTGAGTCTCACTAGAGGTAAGTGGTGCCCAGTGGTTTTCAATATTAGCAAGGTGGTATTGGTCCATTGACTAACGGCCTTCTAAACTGTGTGAATCTATGATTCTATGAATTTATAAAAACATGTTTTCTATTAATAATGATGAAAGGCATGACAAGATCCCCCTGCCCATTTAACCAATTGCCTATAACATAGTATATAACAAAAGAAGATGGAATTAAGGCTAAGGATATGTGGTCTGTGAACATCTCATCTTCAAATATGCTCAAAACTATTTGCACATATGTGATAGCTGATACTTAAACAAATGACTGGAAAAAATCCAGGTGGTGCAACATACTTGGAGCTCTAAAAAGTGTGTATTATGTCCACATTATGATAACCACAAATCTTGAATTTACCATGAATGCCTGAGAAATATGATGCTAGATTTGTTTTAGTTTAAACATGGGCATTATGGATGACCAGGAACTTGATATAAGTTAACCATAAAAATAAAAATGAGTTATAAGGGGCTTTCTAAAGATAAATTAAGGTAATTTTTAACTTCTTTACATTAACTTT
This sequence comes from Protopterus annectens, assembly GCF_019279795.1. Taxonomy (NCBI): domain Eukaryota; kingdom Metazoa; phylum Chordata; order Ceratodontiformes; family Protopteridae; genus Protopterus; species Protopterus annectens. The sequence continues at coordinate 503,814,498 of NC_056741.1, read as the reverse complement.
GAAAATGCATTTGATTTATATGAAGGCTTCCAAATATAAGATCAGTTAGTTTTCACTTTTTTAATTAAGATATATATATATATATATATATATATATATATATATATATATATATATGGATCACCTTTATATCCTCGAAATCGCGTTTCGCCGACACACTAATCACCGACACCAAAAGACCGACAACAAAAAATACCGACAACGCAAAACACCGAAAACCATTACACCAACACACTACACGTAAACAACACAGTACACTACATAACATATGCACTATCCCTAACCCAAACCCTAACCCTAAGGTCCGACACTACCGCACACTTACCCCACCTGCACCCTAACCCTAACTCACTTACCCACCCCTAACCCCAAGATCTGACACTACCGCACTCACCCTACCTGCACCCTAACCCTAACTCACTTACCCACCCCTAACCCCAAGGTCCGACACTACCGCACACTCACCCTACCTGCACCCTAACCCTAACTCACTTAACCCACCCCTAAACCCACAGTGCCTCACTATCGCCCTAACCCTAACTCACTTAACCCACCCCTAAACCCACAGTCCCTCACTATCGCACACTTACCTGTCCGCTCCCTAACACTAAATCCCTCACTCGATCGCACACTTACCGAGTCCGTCGGGTTCTCACCTTGTCGGTCATCTGCGTTGTCGGTGTTTTCGTCCCGTCGGATTCGTGTCGGTAACGCGTTGTCGGGCATCTGAAGGTGACCCATATATATATATATATATATATATATATATATATATATATATATATATATATATATATATCTCCCAAAGTAAAGACTGATAGTGTGCCTTAAATATAGACAGGCCAGAAACTAAGACAAGCAAACTGGCAATTATTTAAGCTCCAGTTTCCAATTTCTGTGTTATAATTGATGATGGTGTATCTTATTTTCTTAATATTCAGAGGCTTTATGAGATGTGAGATTGCATATTGGGTCCTAAAGTATTCCCATAACAAAATATAACTAGGCATGTTATTATATTTAGTGTGTGCCTTCTGTGCGGAGTCTGCATGTCCTCCCTGTGGTTGCGTGGCTTTCCTCCGGGTGCTTTGGTTTCCTCCCACATCCCAAAGACATGCTGCAGGTGGATTGGACACTCTAAATTGGCCCTAGGTGTGGGTGCATGTGTGTGTGACTTCTGTGGAAGGTTGGGCGCTGGGCTGGCAACTCGACACTGTAAAACTCCACTGCCAATCATAAGCGGACAGGTGATCCGCTGTGGTGACCCCTTACTGGAAAAAGCCGAAAGAAGAAGAAGAATTATATTTAGTGTTTATTTATTTATTTATTTGACATTTGTTAACCGGGTTAGTCCGACTGAGCTGAAGCTCTTTTTCAGCAGAGGCCCAGGGAGAAAAGCTCCACAAGTAAATAAAATCAAATACATTGTGAACAGTATAACATGAATACTCAAAAATAGTGAAACAAAAATCATATATAATACATGGTAACATCTCAATGTTCTCCAGTACAATATTTAAAGGGAGTGAGACCTTAGTTCAGTTAATAGCTGCTTTGCTAGTAGAGTATTAATGTAGTCGGGACCTAGTTGTGTCAAGGCTGATACACAGTAAGGGGAGTAGAAAGAAGAAGGAAAAGGTTAGGAGAGAAAGTGTTGAATGGAGGGGGGAGTTGGTCAAGGAGGGTGTTATCCAAATGTAGATGTTTAAGAACAGAGGCATTGCTGTGTTTCACTCTTTCATCAACTTTTTGTTTTTCACTCTAGTAAGGGTTAAAATGCAATTTTACTAAGCCTAGTTCCTGGTTAAAGAGATATAGGATATCTGCTGTTGATTAGTGTATGTTGTTTTGAACCATTTACTGTTGCAAATATTCTGGGAAATGTTTTAAAGCAACTTAACATTCTGAATGGTAGCATACAATGTATCACCTCTACTTTGCCTATTTTTTTTTTTTATATGTGGCACTCTTGCAATCAATTGTCAAAGGTTGCATTTTTTACTAATTTAACCTAATAATAATGTATAAATTTAGTAAAGACTGCATTGCTAGAAAAATGGTGTAAGATAGATGTGGAAATGACCAGTAATATCCACCTTGTAGTTATGTCTTGAATTACTACATGAGTGGAATTTTCATTAGAATCATTGTTTCTTATTGCTTAATAAGATACAATATTAATTTTCAACTAGCAAACCTCTGGGCTTGTGAGTTCTAAATAAGGTAAAGGCATTACCTGTTCTGTATTTATAAACTTGTGTGACACTAAATGATTGACTTAATTTGCCTAATGACTCTGCTACAGCTGCTAGTAGGTGATGATTTGACCTTATGTTCAAAAAGGTTTCTTGAGTGACATAAAAACATAGTTCATAGGTAAGTTCAAGAATAGGTGTTTTTTGGGCTATTTTAAGTCTAGCCAATTTCCCTTTAAGGTGAGAAACAAACACTGCACCTTGTGTCTATCACGTTAAGACATTAACCATTATGCCGACCCTCCCTGTTGCATTTCTTGACAGACATAGAAAACATGGTTCATAGGTAAGTCCTAGAATAGGTGCCTTCTGGGCCATTTTAAGTCTAGCCCGTTTCCCTTCAAGTTGACAAACACTGCACCTTCTGTCTGTTATATTAAGACACTAACCATTATGCTAACCCTCCCCTGTTTCTATGGAGATGCTAGTGATTGAACCCAGGACTGCATACATGCAAAGCATGCACTCGACCCCAGAGCTACATCACCTGATGTGTTGCAAGTTTGTGATCTGCTGCACATTGGCCTTCTTTGTGTAATTTTATGATCTATGATATTGTTCAGATTTATGACTTTGTTCCAACATTTGATGCCAGTGTATTGTAAATGCAACATTTTTAATAATAATAATAATAATAATAATAATAATAATAATAATAATAATGATAATGAAAATACTACTTCTGATGATAATTATATAACAATAATATAATAATAATAAACAGTCTGAGAAAACTAAATAATTGTAATCCAGATGCATTAGCACATATATCTTACATGTGATATCGGTGCATGTTAGCTTATATCTCTACAGTGGGTGTTTTGAACCTGTGTAAGAACAGTTACTGAAATATTAGAAAACATATGGCTGGAAATAAGAATGATGACACAGACTACATTATCTGCTGGACAGTAAGTTGTTTAATGTAGGTCATATTATGTTGAAAATTATATCACTTATTTGAAGATAGATGCTGTAAGTTTTGTTTTAAAACTGATGTAAACTGTGAAGTAGTGAACTGCCAATGAAATAAATTAAAGGAATAGTCTTATTCTAACACTTATTGCTTGGAGGTGCAACTACTGGCTTTATGAGTGCTGTAATTATATAATAAAAACAACAACAAAGAAAATAAAACAAAATTGTGACCCATATATTATCCATCAACCATCCTATTCTGTTGAGTTACAGAAAAATATTATAAGAACTCTTTTAACAGGCATTGGCAACCACAGCATTTACTAGTCAAGTAGGGAATGAAAACAGATTTCCAGGATACCCTTCTTTATCATACACACATTGCTCACAAATGCATGGACAGATTAGACTCAGCTATCCAGCAACTTTATTTCATTTGGATGTAGAAGGAACCAGAGTACCCAGAGAAACCACATGTGGACTTTGCACAGAAAGCTCCAAAGCTGATAACTGAACCAGAGAACCTTTTACTGTTATGTGCCAAGCCAGCTCACTGCACCACTGGGCAAAATGATCTATCCTCTGTGAAAAGTTAATAAACAGTTAACAGCTTAATAGTTTGGTGGTATAAGAACAGCGAAGATACAAGTATACTCAGCCAGGAGCAGAAACATTAATTATAGACTACATACAGGATCCAATGGTAACTTTTGAAATTGTTCAGTATTTTGTGTATATTTAGAGTGCATATTAAAATGTGCATTATCTGTGTCAGGACAGATACATACAGAATATGCAGTCTAAAGTACATGCCTAAATGCATTTTAATGTTAATATTAGCAACACAACACATAATGACAAAACACATTTTGAGTAGGTTTTTATTTTTTATTTATCTGTTTCACATAATAAATGAAGAGATCTTCAGAAAAAGAGGCAGTGACATTGTTTCCTTTAACAATAAACAAAATATGAATTGGCACAGAATTTAAAGAATGAATTAATGTATCCAGTCTGAACATTTAAGTGTGACATGCTTTTTTCTAGAAAAATGTAAGAACTACATGTTGGTCTTATCTTTCTTTATTGCCTTATTTCATTCTTTTTATGTCAGCTGTGAGTATTGTGGCATTAGTAGTTAAACTGCTTTTATCAGCAGGGTCCTGTTTTAATTTGGAGGAGTACTAAGAAGTACTGTACTTCTCTCTTATAATACATTTCCACATTATTTGATATTCACAGTATGTTTTAAAAAGAGTACTTCTTAGCTACAATGTACAAACATTGCCTACTTCATGTTGTATCCTGCTTTTTTTCTTTTCACTTTGTACCTCTTATTATACATGTTAACAGTGACCACAGTATACGTTTGTACTCCTGCCGGAAATTCTTATTAAAAACTCCATAAACAATGCCATTAAGGCAGCTGTTGAAACATGCACTGAAGAAGGCAAGAACAAACAACCAGTCTGGAAAATGTGGTGCTTTTCCTGGAGGGATGAAAACTCCAATAAAACCAGGAATATTGAATGGGGCCCAACAAATAGCAAAAACCACAAACACTGCAAACATTGTCAAAAAGCTACTCATATCTGAGGTATGGAGAGTTTGTTTGCTGTCCTTTTTGAGTCTGTATTTGACCTGAATTACCATAATCCAGATACTTGCATAGCACAGGATTACAATGCCTACTGGCAAAATGAAAAGGCAAACTGTTTTACCAATATTAAGTTTTTCACTTACACTGGGTAGGAATGTACAAATAAATACACTTGGATTATATTGTAAAGCTCCCATTAAAGGATCTACTAAAGCTAAACTAAAACTAATTGTCCATGTAAAGAATATATAGCAGTAGGTGTTCTTCATGGTGAATATCTTCTCATATCTCATTGCATGACAAATGCAGCACCAGCGATTGATTGCTATCACCATGATGTTATAGAGAGAAGCATTAAAACTCAGACCTTGAATGATAGCTGAGATCTGGCATTGTATTTCTCCAAATTGCCATTGATTTTGTAAAATAGTGCTGATCATCAAAGGGAATGGGTAAACAGCACCAAGGATGTCTGCTGCGGAGAGACTGATAACAAACATATTACCTAAAAAATAAAAAAAGGCTGTTTTATATGATAGAGTCATTCTTTATTTTGCTGCATAGTTATCCAAATTAACATCAGGGGAAAGATAGACATTATCCTGGAAAGCAGAGGGTTATAGGGCAGAACCAACCCTCAATGGTTCACCTGTCTGTTGCAAGGTACAAACAAGAATGCTTATGCATGAACAAACACACATTCAAATAGACACACACACACAAACACTTGTACAGCAAGAGCAGTTTAGAGGATTACACATTTACTCGCTGCTACATCATTTGGATATTGTAGAAGATTGGAGAGAGCCTTGTGAAAATCCATTTGTAACACTGTGGAAAGACTACATAAAATAACTGCAGTTGGGGATCAAATCAAGCAAACAAGCACTGAGAGGCAGTGGTGTTAAATAATGTATCACTTCATTGGCTATTTCATCAATGTTTCCATGAGAAAACCATCCAGATTAATGAAACAGTGTTGTACTGTATCAGTTTTAAGAATGTTTGAATGCATTTTTTTAGTGAATTCACTTGATTCTAGTGTACTGAAGGAAATTATTAATATTTCCTTGATGTAGTGGACTTTTGCAAGAGTTATGACTTTAAAACTGATTTGATTTAACTCAAAAGTAAATTAAGATTAATAATATATGAAGATAACATATCATTTGTTGACTCACACTAAGTGACATAATTTTATATTGCAGTAGTTTTAGAATTGTGTGTGCTACATAAAAATGCTGTAATCTAATATTATCATTAAGTTGTTTAGTAAGGAACAGTCACTCCCTTTAAACCCTCTCATATCTAGCTTTAAAAGAGGAAAGTGTAGGGATTAAGAAGGTTCTAGCCTCCCTTATAAACAGGGTCAAAGAAATGCTCATTGTGAAGCATTTTTACTAGTCTTTCACTTTGTCATAATTTTCAGCACTTTTTGTGGTACTTTTTATCAAAAGATGATGTTTTGCAGGGTAGACCCCACAAAGAGGCAATGTCTGATTTGGCTTGTATTTGCCAAATCAGGGAGGGAAACTGGTACACAATTACAGCAATTACAATTTTTATTGCTTCCACAAAAATATATTGTTGGTGTATTTAATTGCATCACGTTACAATGATATTAAAACACTGCATGTACTAATAAAATATAAATTAACAAACATATGATAAAAATACACATACATAGTGTTTATCACTATTATTTCATTATCATTATACATGAGATAAAAACAGAAAAAATTGAGTTGTAGTTAAAATGTTAAGGAGTTGTAAGCAGGTTTGACCCAACATAAAAAGTCCATGTTACCAGCATTCAGTGGAGATTAAGAGTGGTATTCATAGTCATTAAGCAAATGCGTAGAAGCAATCATTGATGTTCATGCATAACAGCAGCTAAGCACTGATTTATAGAGGCCACTTACACCTATGTGTAGCATCCAACAATAAACAACTTCAAATGAAGTACTAATGAAACAGTAGTTAGAAATGATGTAATACAGCTAACTCAAATAAATCCCATTCCCTCCTGTTTGTGATTCAAAGTCATAACAGGACACATTTCACATTGTTTGAAGATACATTATAAAAGGTGGAATTGTGCCTTTTCTATCTACTTTGCAGTCAGTGAAGATGATCTCTCTTTCTTGCTGCTAGCTTTGCTAATTCCAGTTGTGAGCTGCTTGTCTTGGCCAAATCAAATCCGTTTGTGCCCACTGGTACTCGCTGGTCAAATAGGCAGAGATATAAACAGAGAATTGCTCATTATAATTTTGATGATGAGAAAATCCTTCATAGATTCAGAGAGGACATGAATAATATCAGGTTGTTGATGAGTATGTATGGCTCCCAAGTGAATTCTGGGAGATACGTGGCCTTCCTATTCCTGTGGATACTAAGGTATGTTTAGCCCTCACTATACTTGCCTCAGTGACATTCCTCAGGTAGGCTGGGGACATATTAGGTATTTCTCAGGCTTCGGCCTTGAGGATACTGCAGCATTTCTTGGATGTACTCTTGGCACATGTGGTCAGTACATCTGTTTCCTAATGTCACCACAGGACTGAGCAAGGACTGTGAGTGTCTTTTATAGAGTGGTATGCTTCTTTGAGTTGCTTAGTTCAACAGATTGTACCCATGTTGCAATTAGGACCACATCTGGTTCAGAGGGGAATGTCATTGCAATAAGAAGGGCTACCATTCCATTAAATATCAGGTAGTGTGTGGTACATGGGTGTGCATAGGTTCATAGGTTTGTACTAGGCTAATAGCCCTGGGGTCTTTACAAGCCTAGCCCATAGGATTACCCTGGCATCATGCCACCTGACCTTAGTTCCCAGTGCCTCTGTCGAGTAAAGCCACTGGAGTGATCCCTGGGTGGAATTTTCTATTTCCCATCCACTTATCAAGATTTCTCTTGAAGAGTGCCAGTGAGGTGTTCTGATTGACATGTATGGAAAGTCAATTCCATAGCATGTGCAATCTCTGGGTTATGAACCAGTCCCTCCAGCATGTTCTGTTGATTGTGGTAATGAGGCTGAGGTCTCTCATGCTTGTGATGTGGAGGGATTGGGATTTCTTTAGATGTAGCATTTCTAACAGAGCTGGGTCAGACGTTGCTTTTTAAGTCAAGCAGAGATCACCTCTATTTAGGCAATATGAGACAGAGAATAGTTGGAGTTTTTTTAGTCTGTCTATATAGAAGAAATATTTAAGGCCTAGGACTCTCTTTGTGAGGTACTTTTGTGGCCTCTCCAATTGTTGCAGGTGTTTAGTGAGGTACATGCCAAATGGGGAATTGTGCTCAATGATTGGCCTAATGAGGGAAGAGTAGAGTGAGACAATGACCTCTTTCTTCCTGGATGCAAAACCCTTAGTAATGAGATGTGCCACATAGAAGTACTTTCTGACCACAGTGACAATGTGGTGGTCAAAAGAGAGGTTGCTGTCAACTTGTGTTCCCAGATCTCTTATAACATCTTCTGTGTTCAGTGGACTACCATCAATGTGGTAATTCATGGGAACCATGTTTTTCCCAAAGGGGATGATGACACATTTTTTGGCATTGAGCTTAAGGCCATGGTTCTGACACCAGTCATTAGTCTCAGTGAGGCCTTTCTGTAAGATGTCACCATCAATCGGAGAGTAAATAATAGCTCCCAACTTGCAATTGTCTGTAAACTTTGTCAGCCAGAGTCCCTTTGTGTTGGTCTGGACTTCAGAGAAGTAGATGCCAAACAGGAGAGAACCTAGGACTGAACCCTGTGGGACTCCACTCATGACTGGTCAGCAGTCTGACTTGGAGTCAGCTATTTTCACACTGTGGGTTCTGCCTGTGAGCCAGTTTGCAACCCACCTAGTGATATAGGGGTTGATGTCTAGCTTAGTGAGTTTTTCTATGATTCCTGAGTGGGAAATGGTATCAAAGCCCTTGGCCAGATCAAAATAGGCTGTATGAACCACCTTGACTTCATCCACAGCTCTGGAGACTGACTCAAAGAAGTTGACCAAGTTGAGCAGGCATGATCTACCCTTCACAAAACCAAATTGTGTGGGATCCAGAGTTTGGAGATTCCATATATCCTTGTTTATCAGGTCCATGATGATGCATTTCATAGCTTTGCATATCAGACTTGCCAGGCTAATGGGACTATAGTTCCCAGGGTCTGTAGTCACTCCTCCTTTGTGGAGAGGGATGACTGTAGCAGTGCACCATTGGGTAGGGACAAAGGCTGAGGTGAGGCTGTAATTAAACAGGGCACACAGGTGAGGTGCCAGTTCACTCTGTAGTTCATGTAGACCACAGCCAGGGATTTTATCAGGTCCCATAGAAGCTGTATTCTTGGCCTTGGACAGTGTTGTTTTAACCTGTACAGCAGTAATACTGGGTGCCTGGCAATCTACTGGTATTGTGACTGGTCCCTTGAGGGGGTAAAGTTGTCACTGAATCTGTCAGCCAGTATATTGGCAATATCTGTTGGCATCACTGGCATATCTGCCCAACATTCTGGCAATGCACATGATTCCCATATCTGGCACACTAGCTCACCTTACTGCCTATACCTGCATGGTTCAATGCCCACATGCCATCTTGTTGTTAAGTGGAAAATATGTTTTATCATTTATTAATAGTAAAATGTATGGATTAATACTAAACTGTTTCTTTGTTTTGTCTACCCCACATTTCTCTTTTTTCAGGTGATGCAGGCTCATGACACCAGTGAGAAATCCAAGTAGAGCTGCAGAAGATAATTTTAATACAATCCTTTCTGAATTGTCATAGAGAGGGCTTTTGGGATGTGACAAATCTAATTCAGATGCCTGGATGTGCCTGGTGGTGCCTTCAGTATGACCCAGCTACTGCATGCAGACGTTTCTATGAGTTTCATTCCACATTGCATTTTGCACAACACGATCATTGGCCAGTCTGGTGGTGAAGTGATCCATGCTGTCACTACACCTCCCACTTCCAGTTCTAATATATTAATAATGATGACCAGCTGGCAACAGTCGAAGGGGATCCCATATAGCAGGCCTGTGAATGGCATATAGCTATGCAGGTAAAGAGGTTGTGTCAAATCCAGCATTATTAACCATGACATTAAGGGTAGTGTTTTCTTTCTTATAAAAACACATAGAGTATGACTGATGCATGTAGAGATATGTGTAGTTTATGCTGTATGGTGTATGGTGTACTGTCATTGTTCATTAGACAATCCCTCTTATCTTTATATATATATATATATATATATATATATATATATATATATATATATATGCATACACACACACACACACACACACACACACACACACACACACACACACACACACACACACACACACATATAGGTTCATAGGTAAGTACTAGGCTATCTGCCCAAGGGCATTTATAAGCCTAGCCAGAATGTGTTGGCTTTCACCACCCCCTTAGATTAGTTCCCTGTGCCTCTGTCCAGCAGAGCCATTAGTTCCCTGCACCACTGTCCAGCAGAGCCACTGCAGTGACCCCCCGGGGTATGCAGTGAGCTCATGTTAAATACATACATATATATATATATATATATATATATATATATATATATATATATATATATATATATATCTATTATAAAACTGGTATTGATAGTATTGTTTATAAAAGTCAAGCCCGACTGTTCACTAACAAATATTCATTGATGTCATGAAACATCATATAAGGAATAAATACGTTTTTAACTGTTTTGCACAATAAATTCTGCATAGGTGGTGTAATTAAGTAAGAGCATAATGAAATTCCTAAAGTGGTGCATTTAATAAAATCTGTTACTTCGGTATTTAACATGAGCTCATACCTTGCACTTGAATGGAAAATGTAGCACATGCTTTTTTATTATGAAATGTTTAAGAACTACATATTACAAATGATTGTTGTGGTCTCTCTTAAGTTACTACAAATCAGGTTATTTAATTTTCTCATATACAACAAGATGCTTCCATAGAGACATATATCATCATTTCTGCAGTGCTGAGGGTGAAGTGGTAACAGTGCTAGTTCACATGGCCAGATGCTCACATACTCTTCCTTATTTCATAATGCTTTTTTCTCTTAATATTGTGCAGTATTTTTTTTATATATTTTGTGTTTGTCAAGTGCAACATTAATGAACTGAACTCTTCATAATTGACAGGCCATTAATGTTGTAAATATGAACAATTATATTTTGACATACATGTTCTTTCAGATATTTCCTTTAACTGTAATCAGTTATATTATTGAAATTAAATGCATGCAGATGCAAAGGGTTTTAATAATGGGTTACATTCTGCACCCATGTATTCTTCATTTTTTCATTAATAATTCATTGCCTTGAAAGTTAAGCATTGGCTTCTTTGTATAGAAGTCACATTGTAAGCACCTAAAATGTATAGATTGAATCACAGTAGGTCAAGGTCAAATGTTTCATACAAGGCATCTCTTAAAGAGAGGTTAAGTTAAGGTGCACCTGATCATGTGAAAGGGCTCTCGTGTAAGCTGGCTGGTCACTTGCTGTGATGTCATGGCCTACTTGATGGAAGTGATCCTACTGACACTAATCTCACAGTGCTGTTAGACTGGGATCTCAAATGACAAGTTCTGCTACATGTAGATGAATGTTGATGTGCCCTTCATGAATTTTGTTGTGGTTGCCCCCCACCAATTTCCAGTACCTTCTTATGAAGCACTTCTAGTGCCCTGTGATACTCCCCCACATATCCAGACATATCCTCATCCTATTCTTCATCCAGCAACTGACTCCTACTTGAGTTGGGTAAGTCTTTATAGGTTTTTAGGAGATTACTTGTCTAATGGCTCAAGAGTCTTTATGACCCTAGCTAATGTAACACTATTATAGCCAGTATATGGTCCCTAGGGGCAGAAGGATGGCATGGGTTTATGCCTACGCCTTGAGTATTTTACAGATTTTACTGATTGCTCCTTTCCATAATGGACATAGGAACTATCCCTAGTGTGAAGGTGTGATTCCCCATCCACTGATCTAAATTGTTCTTGAAGAGGGCCAGGGAAGGACTCTGCTTATTATGAATAGGATATCTGCTACAAAGAAGGGGCAATCTCTTTGACATATATCTGTCTCTGTAGCATGTTCTGTATGATTCACTGACTAAGTTTAGATCCCTAGAATGTGTAACCCTCACACTGTTTGTCTTGTCTATATGTAGCAGCTCCATCAGGGCTGAATTTGTCAGGGCCTTGTAGGTCAGGCAGAGGTCACTCTTTAGTAGTCGAAGAAGACAGAATAAAGGGAAAAGGCTTTTAGTGTCTCCACACAGGGCATGTTGTAGACACCCTGTATTTTCTTAGTGAAGAACCTCTGAGGTCACTTCAGCTGTTGTAAGTGCCTAGTCAAGTACATTCCTAGTGGCATATTGTACTTGATTATTAGTCTAAAGAGGGCTGAGTAAACACTTCACTATTGTACACATGGACCAGTCATGGGTGCTTGATATGCCACCATAATACAGATGAATGTGATCATAGCATTATCCATATGTTCTGCCATGTAGTGCTAGAAATACTAATGCATACCCTGGAAGACTCTAACCATCTCTAGGAAACTATCTGTGGTAATGATCTGAGCCTTAACAATGTCATACATTTGCTGCTGGATGTCCAGTGCTTTACACATTTCTTGGGGTTGCTTTGGTAAATGCCTGTGCCATGCATTTCTTTGTAAAGGTCTTACTGTGGACACTATTACATCTGTATTCCTGCCATCATCAAAATGGTGCACCTCTGGATTTGGAAATACAGATGTAAAGGTGCAAGGGATCTCTCCCTCTATAACCTATACTGCAATGTTACCATATCCTTGACTCTGTGATGAATTGTCACTGTCTACAGAGTTATTAACATGTTATGCAGTATGAGATCCTGCTATTAAACTTGGTGACTGTGAGCCACTTTCCTCAAGCTGCCTCATAAATGTAATTTTGCTCTCAACATTAACCTCAGCTATTCTGCTACTGATATCCCCAGACACATTGCCTAGTCAATTTGTCAACACTGTTTTAAAAATGTATGATTGTATTACCGGCTTGTTTAACTGGAGCCTGTAAACTGTGTGTGACTTGAAATCATATTGTGATTTTTACTGTATGTTCTACCTTGGAGCTTTTCTCCCCGGGCCTCCACTGAAAATGAACATGTATCCAGTTGGACTATCCCGATCAACAAATGTAAAATAAATAAAATAAAATAAATACCCTCTAAATTTATTAGTATAATGGAACTGTTTGTCTCTACTGCTGACCCTGTAAAAAATTCACTAAAGACATTCATACCAAAAATGGCATATAATACTATATACTGTGTAGTAGGTTGTAGAGGACACTTACCATAAACACTTAGTAAATTTGTCATCATTTGCTGAAGTGGAGGGTTCACCAGTTAATATTAATTGTCACATCTTATCTGTAATCATTCCATTTCAGCATTCAAACTAGTATGTAAATGTCATATTTATGTATGTTTGTATACACATTTATTTACATATATTGTACATTTTTGAATTGTTTTTAGAGTGATGTATATACTGTTAGGAATTGGTATGATATGTTTATTTACTGAATTATTTTTATCTCTATTTTTATCATATTTAATATGCTTCAAATAGATATAGAAATAGAAAATACATGTAAAGACAACCTCATTTATCATAATGTATATGGGTTTAACTTCCATTCAAAGGTAATTTTACTTTAAGCATTATTATTAATTTAACTGAGAGATTTAATTGATTAATAAGGTGTACTGTGCTATTGAGTATGATGGAAATGGAAAACAGATATAAGCATATAATGTACTGTATGCACTTTATTTTCTGATGAAGTTCCATATGTTTGAATAAACCGGAATGAAAGTGTTAAACTTGAAGTGCTGTGGTTATTTTAGTTAGCCGATTCTCGGTCTTGACCAGTGCCTCCAAGTTCATTTTGGTTATTATATAAATATGTTACTATTGCCAAACTAACTTTCCAGAACAGATGTTTGTTGATGCTGCAGACATGGGTAATAGCCAGTATCCACACCACCTCTTATTATACCAGTACCATTGTTATCTGTCTCATAATCATCCCCACAAATGCAGATGATGTAGTCCTCATCAGGTGTTAAATGAGTAATTGTTTGACACCCTCCCCCCAGAGTACTGGTATGGGCAATTGCATTCATCCATATTCTACCATACCTTTGCTCTTGCATATGTGCACATCCTATCATATTACTGACCCTCCTCTAACACTCTATTAATGTTCACTTCTTTCCTATAAATGGCATTAATATCCATAACAACTTGGTTTCAGGTCTTTGCTTTTTTAGCTTCTTTGGGTACCCCTTTTCCAAAATGACATTTCACATATGCCCTAATTGCTGTCATGAGGATTCAGTTCTAATACAAATAACAACAGTAAGGCACAGAAGCAGAAAAATAAGCAGCTTAAAAAGTGAAGATTTCATAACTGAATGTTATTCACCATGAACATGACATGTGAATGCATTCCTTTAAAATGCATACGACAAAGCACTTTGCAGTTCCATGTGTAATACCACTCCTTGGTAGCTGAAATTGGTCATGTTAATGTCACACTCTAGAAAATGCTCTTCCAGATTTGTGAACCACAGCACTGCAATAATGGGCAGGATTCACAAAGCCTCCGTGTAAGATTTACAAGGCTTACACGGAGGATGCAGTTAAACGGTGTGATGTCAGCATGCCATGCATATGCATGAGGGCATGCTGAATCACACCTAAGGTTAACACGGTCCATGTAAGACAGTAGGGGGCATGTCCGTAGGGCGAGCCCTGCAAACGGACACACCCCCTGAAGAGTAAAAGTCCCGAAAGTAAACCCCCACGACAGAGTCCATGTAAATGTGAATAAACACAACACAACACATCCCCCCACAGACTATGAACATAAAATGTAAAAATGAACATGTTATATTTTTTTCTAAGTTTTAAAGATGTTTGCCCGTGAGTGCACTTGTTTGCGCGGGCATGCCCGGCACTTAGCCACAGTTAGCAGTCAGTGGAAAAGCATATAAGAACTAAATATGCAAAGTAAGCCAAGAAGCAATAGCGTAGCGGTAGAGACATCGGCTGAGGAGGAGGCAGTCATGGTTTGAGCCCCCACAACATCAATTTTTTTTATTTTTAGTGAAATAAGCACGAAACAATTCCCTGAAATATATGTATGTAAATAAAATTATATTTTATGTAAAATGTAATGAAATGGGCCATGTATTTTGAAGAAATGTGAGATAATAAAAAAATAAAAAAAATGTCAGATGTGCCTGTAGCTGAGCTACACTCTAACAAGTTGAGTATATCTGCCCGTAGGTGAGCAGTGTTTTAACAGGTGTAAAATGAGTGCCCGTAGGTGAGTAGTGGTTTAACAGGTGTAGAAGGAGTGGCCGGGGTTGAGCAGAATACCAACACGCTGAAACTGTGTGCCCGTAGCTGAGCTGAGCGTACTATGCATGCTGATAGCCAAACGGCACGTAAGCCAGTGTGACCCATTTGCACGGAGCTGCGCACCACGCCAACAAGCTAACCGACGGGACACGTTGAACAAGCTGTATCAAAGCTGCCTTTACACAGATACACCTCCTAGCCTGTGTAGACAGTCATAAAATATAAAAAGCAATGGCCAGGCTCGAACTCGGGATACCATGTACCATAGTCAAAGTACTAAATGACTAAGCCATGACAGTTGCTCTTAGAAATGCAGTAATAGCGTATATACAGGAATGAATGGAAAGAGGAGCATGACGAAGCAGGTTTTGTGAAGCTGATACAATTCCAAAATGACTGATCACAGATAAGTGTGGGAAAAATGGCATATATAAGCCCCATAGGCGTGAATACACAGCATAACTGATTGTGGAACCGACTTGCAGTCAGGATGGCAGGTGTAGGAGAGGGTAGTTGCTTCCGAGCACAGAGGTGGGGCATTGAGGAGTCCAAATATATGGTTTGGCTCCTCGTCTATGATCATGAGGCCCAACTCATGCAGGGCCAGGTCCTGTGGGGAGCATATAGGGCTGAGGCGTGGGACGGGATGGCACATGATCTCAACAGTGCCACAGGAATACCAAGGACTGGTGAACAGGTCTGCCACCACCACGCGGCCCTATAGAGATGGAAGCAGGACTGAACCGTTGGATTCAGGAGGCCCGGCAAATGCCCAACACCCCACTACTGAGTAAGTTACATGTAGTTATTTATGTAAGAAATTAACCTAGCTGATATTATGGAGATGTATATTCCAATATTACTTCATTTATATTGCAGCTGCAGGTGTCCGTTCTGCGAACCGTCGAGCCTATGCCGATAGGCTGGTGCGGTTGCGCCATCAACAGGTCAGTAATTCTCTCCCTGTAACTGTAAATAAATATAAGTATGACAGCTTGCAAAAGAGTGCAGTGTAGTCAATTATTAATAAAAAGTGCAAGTAACAGTGTAAGAAAGTTTGCAAGTATTGTTTGATTACAAAAGTGTGATGCAGCCTGTAATCCAAAAATAAAAATGAAACAAGTCTGAAATAAAGATGTTCCACCTGTAATATAATAGTACATAACCTGCAGCAGGCTAAAAGGTACAGCTACAGAAGCTGAGTAAAACACATGTGTGAAATATATCCCTGTTTAAATTCTGAAACATGACACAAGTGAGACTGTTGGAAAGGATTGTTATAACTAAAAGTAAAACATGTCAATAAAGCCTAGAATTAAGTACCATCCTGAATTGTAAAAATAAAACAAGTGAGAGAGTGTGAGAAAGAGGTATGAATCCACCAATAAAGTAATAATAACTCCTGAATAAAGTATACTGCAGTCAGTACAGAATGAAATGAATGTGACAGGCAGAACCAAACAGCAACATGTGTTGACAAAAGTACTGAAGCTGGAATGTGTGTCCCAAAATCTGGATATGTTGCTCTCAGTTTGCAATATGCAGATAGTATGGTTGTATGAAATACCAAACATCCAGAGTTGTCTATAGCCATGTAAAGCAAATGTAGCAGGATGATGTAGCTGAACAGAGCCAGATATGAATGTGTATGAATAAAAATGAAATGTATATTGATGTAGCAGTAACATTCTTATCACCAACATGAATAAATTGTCACATAGGAAACTGTAGTCAGACCTGTAGTGTGTATATTAAATTCAAAACACCTTGCAGTCAATATAAAGTTAAGAAAACACACAAACAGCCAGTAATTCACCAGTATCTTACTTATTTAATTCCAGCGATCTGGTACCTCGGCAATTCGTCTTCAAGGATCACAGTTAATTGAGTACAAACATCACATTTATATACATACTCAATAAGACAATTAAGTCTCATAATTAATCAATTGAACAATGATAAAAATTTTTAAAGTGACCATAAACTTATTGTAAACTTATTATAAATATAAAATATGAAATAAATAAATTGATGAATAAATATATGAACATGTAAAGAGTAGAAATAATTAATTAACTGCCTAATTCCTGATTCATACCATTAGGCTTTAAAGTATGAAACTTGAAAATCATTCAAGTTTCAAGCTCCAATAATTTTGCTACAATATCATCTCCTCTGTGAAGGAAGGGCTTTCCCAATATACTGAATATTAAACTACTAGAGGAGCAACTATGTTTCTCTTGGAAATGCTTAGCAACAGGACTAACCAAATTTTGTTTCTAATGTCTTTGTGTGTTTTCTTAACTGTAGTGTGTATATATCTGCAGCTAGTAGAAATGTACAGCATATGTATAGATATTTGAAGTAGTTAATGAAATATTTCTTCACCCTACCCTATAACCACAAATAATCCACTCCACGTGAAATGGGTATGTGTATTCACAATTAACACCCCTGGACAATTGTCCTGTTGGTTCATACATATTTGCATGTACATTGATGCATGTGCCCTGTTCATACATCCAAACCTGATGGCCTGTTGCCATCACTCAACCCTGCATGTTGTTGGAATGTGTACTGTTGTTCAAATTATGCATGTGTTATGCTTGCTGTTCAACGGCTTCACTTTATGGGTGTTTGGTTAATGGGAATACTAATGCATGCTGTTACAACTAATTGTGAATGGTATTGCACGTTACTAACCCAAACTGTCACTAAATAATGCAAAACATAGGATGACAGGGAAGGCGGGTTCGAGCAGACTCACCTCTCCCACCTCAGCTGGCGAGTGCACCTAGCAGTAATGCCCAGGCTGGACCCTCCTCCAGAGGCCCTGTGCCACCTGCGGGTGGAAGCGCTGCAGGGGATGGGGCTCATCCCCCCCTGCAAGCATGGCCAGAGGAGAACATCCACTCACCCTCCATAGTGTCTGGACTGTGGTGCGTAGGGAGATCCAGCATGCTGTGATCGGGCCCCTACGCCAGCTTGAGGCACGGGTGGCACAACTCACGGGCATTCCTGCTGCCCAGCCTACACAGCCCCCAACACAGCCCTGTCCTGGGCAGTGAAGGCACAGTGGCAACTGCCCATGGGTTGGGGTCTCAGTTCCACTGTTGCCATCTGTGGGCTCATGGGCTCGAGATATCCAAACATCTGTCCCCGTCAATTGTGTAACCCCCCACATGTGTCATACACCACCCCTGAATGCGTCTTGTTTGTCTTGTCTGTTAACCTCCCCTACCTACCTCCCCAGCTATACTGACTTCCTGTAACTGACATACCACTCTCACCTGAAAAAAATAAAATAAAAGGACACTCTGTACCCACAAAAAAATTACGCCCCATACATAGCTGCCTATTTTGCACACATGTCTGCTGGACATGTAAACTGGCAATTACAGTTAGCTGTAAAACAAATATTATTGTTGTCCTCACACCTCTCTCAGGGGTTGAAGGTTACAAATTTCACACCAAATTACAAACATCCGCACAGCTGTTGCTGACAAAGAAATGGGCAGCTATGGGCCTTTCCTACATCCCTCCTGCAAAACCCGAGCTTGTTTTCCTACTGTCCTACCCTTTTTGTGCCCCCTTTTTCACCACTTTCCTGTCTCCTCATTTTCTTTTCTTTAAAAAGAAATAGTGCGGGTGTGCGCGAGAGTAAGCACTTTTAAGCAGTAGTAAGCGGGTGTGCGCTTCTGTGCACGAAGCTAAGCAGCAGTGCGCATGCGTGACCTCCGTGCAAACCAGCGTTAACCCACTTACAACTGCTTAAAAGTGCCTTAGTCACTCTGAATGACAAGGCCTGTAGTTTTCTCAGCAGCAAAATAAAATACCTTCCTCAGTCTCAAACCCAGGACCTTGGAAACAGTAGTCTGCATGACTTACCACTAAGCCATGCCTGCTATACAGGAACATTGTGCTGAAAGAAATATATCATAAAATAGTAGGAATTAATGTAAAGGGAATATAGCAAGTCTAGTACACAAAGCATGTCATGTATATTTACTGTCAAATCTAGTGGATTTGTAAAATAGTATTGTGTGCTGAGAAACAGTCATGCTAGTTGGCAGCTACTAGGGAATAATGTCACAGTAGCATCTGGCAAGCCACACACATACTCAGAGGAGGATAAACACTGCCATAGTTGAATAGTTAAGAGATCAGACATAGCAACTGTGACTGAGTTACAGGGATGTCCCTGATGTGAAAACAAATGTCAACTGTGCCCCACTGACACCCTGTCAAATGTACTAACAGTAGGCAGAAAGGTGTAACTACACATGCAATGGTAACTATGACTAACTGAAGGCATGCACCACCTGCACGTCACAAATGGTGTACTAATACATATGCTTGAAATAACCCACAGTCACAACTGAAGAATATCAGAATATGTCATTGGAGTATCCCACTGCTATGTACCATTCCATGAGGCTGATAAAAGATGCACCGGAGAGTATGTGAGGCCTGCTCAGCAGCATGATCAAATACCCTTGTAAGTGTCAAGGCCCACACCATGGCCAGACCACACTGCATGCAGGAACACCCTACCACAACAAACACATAGGGAATTGCTGCCCAAACAGATTTAGCAAGCATTACAAGCTGTGAATGTAAATTGAAAATAGGAAAGCCATAGCAACACATTACAGGAATAGACACCTAGCAGGCATACAAGGAGTGAATGTAAAGGCCAAATATTGAAGCCATAGCAACAGATTGCAAGAGCCACTGTTATATACCAGTTACACCACAATCCCCACAGGAAAGCGCACACACCCATATACACAGTATTACTAGTCGTAGGTGTCAGTTTACATACACACGGAGAAGAGGACACTGGAGGAAGGAATACTCAGCTTACAGAACAACATGCATTGCAGTGTCTACAACACAGCCTGAAATATGAGAGACATACCAACCCTTACACTCACAGAACAGTGTCCACAGCAAACCAGCATGATCCCCACCCTGATAATCTGAAAGGGCTACGCCTACCTAACAGACCTTTTTATAGCACAGTCCTGTAATCACAGTGAGAACTGCAATCACTACACAACAGGCTGCATGCAATTAGTAAATGCTGGCTAACAAATGGTGCAGAGGCCATCACATGGACATGTGCAGATACCTACAAAAGCATCCTGTACTCCCAGTCCACACATGCAATACTTTCATTGCACCCACTGGAGGTAGAGAGAGAGAGAAAGAAAGAAAGAAAGAAAGAAAGAAAGAAAGAAAGAAAGAAAGAAAGAAAGAAAGAAAGAAAAAAAAAACTGTAACAACAAAACAAAGAGGCTGACAGCAGGCCAAGTAAGTGCAAGCCTACAGAAACAGTTGCAACAAACACAGGTAATGTAAAGTACTACTATAATAGTCTACATACTGTGAACCCTCCAGATGTGTTATTTGTCTGTATCTATGTATATGAAGATGTGCATAGGGCCGGGGACATACTGCAGCTGTCACTGAAGGCTCTACATACATATGTATGTGAAGGTAGCTATGTGCACATAGCAATGTAGGTTGTAGTGCAATGTACAAGTAGGTTGTACAGTAATGGATGTTCAGCAGTACGTTACTGTGTGCATACATATGTGGAACTAAAAAGGAGTATATATAAATATATATATGTATATATAATATATATATATATATATATATATATATATATATATATATATAACGTGTATATGTATGTATATCGAGATATGTATATATATATATATATATATATATATATATATATATATATATATATAAAATATGCATATGTGTATACATAGATAGAGAGGGATGTAGAAATACATAGACATATATAGTGTCACAGTGTCATAGTTTAGTACTAGGCTATCTGCAGACAGTGTATAGAATAGATTTATAAACTTGCGCCTCTGTATAGTAGTGACACAGTGAAGAACCCCCTACATAATAGCATTAGTTTACTGTGCCTCTGTCTAGTAGTGACACAGAGATGACCCCTGCTGTAAACCTATGATCTCCCATCCGCTCGTCAAGAATTCACATGAAGAGTGTCGGTGAGGGTCTCTGCCTAACATGAACTGGGATCCTGTTCCACAGTATGGGAAGCCTCTTAGTGATGGATCTGTCCCTACAGTATGTCCTATTCATATGTGTGCTGAGGTTTAAATCTGTAGCTGTTGTGGTTCTGATGGATTTGGATTGTATGAGGTGGAACATGTCCATCAATACCTGATTGGACATGGCCTTGTACATCAGGCACAGATCACCCCTACGTAGGCAGTATGCTATGGAATAGAGCATGAATTATGTTAGTCTGGCAGCATATGAAAGTTTTTGGAGACCCTTGATCCTCCTGGTGATGTACTTATGGGGTCCCCCTAGCTGTTGCAAGTGCCAGGTGAGGTACATACCAAATGGGGCATAGTACACAGTCATGGGCCTGATAAGGGAGGAGTATACGGGTACAATGACCCATTTTGATCTGGATGTGAATCCCTTCATGATAAGGTGGGCAAGGTAGGAAGTCTATCTAACCACTTTGGCAACATGGGTGTCAAATGAGAGGTCAGTATCGATCAGTGTCACCAGGTTTCCAATTACTTTGTCTGTACTCAGTGGGTTACTATCTATGTGATAATATGTGGGTACCTTCTCCATCCAAAAGGATATGAGTATACATTACGTGGCATGCAGTTTAAGGCCATGACTCTGGCACCAGTTATCGGTGTCCGTGAGGCCTGTCAGTAAGATGTATGTGTCAGCTGGTGTATCGACTATGGCACCTAGTATGCAGACATCTTTGAACATTGTCAGCCACTACCCTCCCATGTCTGCTTCCACATCTGAGAAATATATGCCGAACATGAGCGGTCCCAGGACAGAGCCCTGTGGGACACCACTTGTGACTGGTTCTGAGTCTGACATGGCACCAGTGAGTTTGACTGTAGGATTTCTATCCATTAGCCAGTTTGCAACCCATCTTGTGACATATGGATTTACATTTCAGCTGTCGATCATGTCTATGATGCCAGAGTGCGTTATTGTGTCAAAAGCCGTAAGCAAGTCCAGGTAGGCTGTATGGACCACTGTGCCCTCGTCAATGGCTCTAGTGACTGATTTGTAAAGGTCAACCAGGTTCATAAGGCAGGATCTGCCCTCTACAAAGCCGAACCAGGTGGGATCAAGTGTCTAAGTCCCCAATGTCTCTGTGTATGAGTTCCATAATGATCCTTTCCATAGCGTTGCAGACCAGGCTGGTTAAGCTTATGGGGTGGTAGTTACCAGGGTCTGTAGAGGTGCCTCCTGTGTGGACTGGGACTACTGATGCTGTATGCCAGTGTCCAGGTACATATGCTGTAGTAAGGCTACGGTTGAATAGCAGTTAATGTGCGTGTGTAGCTCCTCTTGGAGTTCACGTAGCATGCAACCTGCAATACTGTTGGGTCCCATTGATGCTGTGTTTACAGCTTTGCTGAGGGTGGTTCCCAGCTGGACATCTGAGATGACAGGGAGGTTACAGTCAGCTGGGATAAGTAATTCCTCATGTGTGGGTGAGGCAGGGGAGAAATCTGCACTGAACCTGTCTGCCAGAATGTTGGCATTATCTGTGTGTTCAGTGTAGCGTTTGTCACTGTGAACTAACTTTGAACATATCTGAGGGTTCCCACCCAGGTGTGTAACATAGCAGAAGAAGGCCTTGTGGTTATCTGTAGTGTCCATAGCGATGTCCCTCTCATTGTTGGCCTTGCATGTTTGTATGACAAAACGTACCTTTCTACTACTGCTAATCAGAGATGCCTTAGCTCTATGGAATTCTGCGCTGCCGTGCAGTAGCTACCTTCTGTTGTTATACAATTTGTTCAATGCTGTGGTCCACCAGATAGGACGCCTGCCCTTGGTGGAGAGGGTCTTGGTTTTATTTGGGATTGCATAATCCATGCATTCTTGGAGATGTCCGTAGAAAGCATATGTGAAGGTGTCTGCATTGTGGGAAGTGGTTTCCACTGGCCCAGTGGGCATTAAGGATACCACCTCAGTTATAAAAAGTATAAAGTTGGAACCTATGAACCTATGAACCTATGAAGGCTCTACATACATATGTATGTGAAGGTAGCTATGTGCACATAGCAATGTAGGTTGTAGTGCAATGTACAAGTAGGTTGTACAGTAATGGATGTTCAGCATGCGTTACTGTGTGCATACATATGTGGAACTAAAAGGTATATATATATATATATATATATATATATATATATATATATATATATATATATATATATATATAAAGCGTGTATGTATATCGAGATATATATATATATATATATATATATATATATATATATATATATATATATATATATATAAAATATGCATATGTGTATACATAGATAGAGATGGATGTAGAAATACATAGACATATATAGTGTCACAGTGTCATAGTTTAGTACTAGGCTATCTGCAGACAGTGTATAGAATAGATTTATAAACTTGCGCCTCTTTATAGTAGTGACACAGTGAAGACCCCCCTACATAATAGCATTAGTTTACTGTGCCTCTGTCTAGTAGTGACACAGAGATGACCCCTGCTGTAAACCTATGATCTCCCATCCACTCATCAAGAATTCACATGAAGAGTGTCAGTGAGGGTCTCTGCCTAACATGAACTGGGATCCTGTTCCACAGTATGGGAAGCTTCTTAGTGATGGATCTGTCCCTACAGTATGTCCTATTCATATGTGTGCTGAGGTTTAAATCTGTAGCTGTTGTGGTTATGATGGATTTGGATTGTATGAGGTGGAACATGTCCATCAATACCTGATTGGACATGGCCTTGTACATCAGGCACAGATCACCCCTATGTAGACAGTATGCTATGGAATAGAGCATGAATTATGTTAGTCTGGCAGCATATGAAAGTTTTTGGAGACCCTTGATCCTCCTGGTGATGTACTTATGGGGTCCCCCTAGCTGTTGCAAGTGCCAGGTGAGGTACATACCAAATGGGGCATAGTACACAGTCATGGGCCTGATAAGGGAGGAGTATAGGGGTACAATGACCCATTTTGATCTGGATGTGAATCCCTTCATGATAAGGTGGGCAAGGTAGGAAGTCTATCTAACCACTTTGGCAACATGGGTGTCAAATGAGAGGTCAGTATCGATCAGTGTCACCAGGTTTCCGATTACTTTGTCTGTACTCAGTGGGTTACTATCTATGTGATAATATGTGGGTACCTTCTCCATACAAAAGGGTATGAGTATACATTACGTGGCATGCAGTTTAAGGCCATGACTCCGGCACCAGTTATCGATGTCCATGAGGCCTGTCAATAGGATGTATGTGTCAGCTGGTGTATCGACTATGGCGCCTAGTATGCAGTCATCTTTGAACATTGTCAGCCACTACCCTCCCATGTCTGCTTCCACATCTGAGAATTATATGCCGAACATGAGCGGTCCCAGGACAGAGCCCTGTGGGACACCACTTGTGACTGGCTCTGAGTCTGACATGGCACCAGTGAGTTTGACTGTAGGATTTCTATCCATTAGCCGGTTTGCAACCCATCTTGAGACATATGGATTTACATTTAAGCTGTCGATCATGTCTATGATGCCAGAGTGCGTTATTGTGTCGAAAGCCGTAGGCAAGTCCAGGTAGGCTGTATGGACCGCTGTGCCCTCGTCAATGGCTCTAGTGACTGATTTGTAAAGGTCAACCAGGTTCATAAGGCAGGATCTGCCCTCTACAAAGCCGAACCAGGTGGGATCAAGTGTCTAAGCCCCCAATGTCTCTGTGTATGAGTTCCATAATGATCCTTTCCATAGCATTGCAGACCAGGCTGGTTAAGCTTATGGGGCGGTAGTTACCAGGGTCTGTAGAGGTGCCTCCTGTGTGGACTGGGACTACTGATGCTGTATGCCAGTGTCCAGGTACATATGCTGTAGTAAGGCTACGGTTGAATACAGTTAATGTGCGTGTGTAGCTCCTCTTGGAGTTCACGTAGCATGCAACCTGCAATACTGTTGGGTCCCATTGATGCTGTGTTTACAGCTTTGCTGAGGGTGGTTCCCAGCTGGACATTTGAGATGACAGGGAGGTTACAGTCAGCTGGGATAAGTAATTCCTCATGTGTGGGTGAGGGAGGGGAGAAATCTGCACTGAACCTGTCTGCCAGAATGTTGGCATTATCTGTGTGTTCAGTGTAGCGTTTGTCACTGTGAACTAACTTTGAACATATCTGTGGGTTCCCACCCAGGTGTGTAACATAGCAGAAGAAGGCCTTGTGGTTATCTGTAGTGTCCATAGCGATGTCCCTCTCATTGTTGGCCTTGCATGTTTGTACGACAAAACGTACCTTTCTACTACTGCTAATCAGAGATTCCTTAGCTCTATGGAATTCTGCGCTGCCGTGCAGTAGCTACCTTCTGTTGTTATACAATTTGTTCAATGCTGGGGTCCACCAGACAGGATGCCTGCCCTTGGTGGAGAGGGTCTTGGTTTTATTTGGGATTGCATAATCCATGCATTCTTGGAGATGTCCGTAGAAAGCATATGTGAAGGTGTCTGCATTGTGGGAAGTGGTTTCCACTGGCCCAGTGGGCATTAAGGATACCACCTCAGTTATAAAAAGTATAAAGTTGGCATGTGAGAGGTTTCCCACTGTAGTCTTTTGTGTTGTGGGGGAGGTGGGATATGTATATCCAGAGGGATTAGTCTTTGGTCAGATGTGACTAGTGAGGGGTATACTTCCGGTGTGTAGCACATTGTCCCCATGTTTGTGATGATCAGGTCTAGTATATTATCTCCCCTTGTGGGGAGGTGACTAGCTGTTCCATTGCATTTGACTTAGTGAATTCCGGGAACCTTTGGCCTAGGGTGTTTGGGGTAGAATAATGCACCCAGTGTATGTTAAGAGAAGTTGAAGTCTCCCAATATGATGGTGTGTGGTGGAACATTCATTATCCTCCAATGTCTTCAGGAAGGCTGACTGTGGTTCCTGAGATTGGGAGGGTGGTCTGTAACATGCTACCAGTTGTATAGCAGGTTTACCTACGGTTATCTGCACCTGGATGGTCTGTGATGCTTCATGTGTTGCCACTAACCTGGAAGTGTGGGTGTCCTTCATGAATATGGACACACCTCCTCCCTTTTTCTTTTGTCCCGAGTCCTGGGGCCAAAAAGCATTATACGGGGTATAGCCTGGTACCACTGGTGTGCTCTCAGGAGCCTTGAACCAGGTTCTCACTTACTGCACAGACATTGAGATTGGTAGAATATGTACGTACAGATATATGTAATACACACATACATATATAGATATATGTAGAGACTTATACATATACAGATAGATCTGACTGACAACAGATATGTCTGTATATGACTATTTCACTCTCTCTGTCCCACCCCCTCTCACTGTCACTCTCACTGTGTCTCTCTCTCACTCTCTCCCCCTCTCTCCCCCTCTCTCCCCACATCTATATGTATATATCTACATCTATATATACATATTTTATATACATATATACAAACATATATATATATATGTCTATATACAGATATAAATATATCAATATATATATATATATATATATATATATATATATATATATATATATATATATATATATATATATATATATATATATATATATATATATATATATATATATATATATATACTGTGTGAGGCACATGTGTGCAGATGTCTTGCAACAGGTGCCTGGTGTCAAAGGCATGGAGTGAACACCAGTGTGGATACTGGAGTACCATACCCCATTCAAAAACACTGACACCAGTAAGCACCACATATGTGCATGCCTGCCCACCACTGCATGTTTCAGAGGGGAACAGGGGCAACAAGTGTACAATAGGCTCCACATTGATATACACAGTGGCACACTAGTCCTGTAATACCTGCACACGGAATGTGTCAGCGGACATGGTGTGTCAGCTATGGACATGTAGGTCACTGTACCCCTCCACACCCCACAATGTCCTACATGGTATGTACCTCCCATGACAGCTACAGATATGGAGAAGGACACAGACATATGCAAGTAACTGTGTCAATGCACTCAAACACAATACCTATGCAGAGTGACTGACAAGACCACAGAGTGCACACAGACTACCTACATAGAGGTTACCACTGCTGGATATACATAGTTCAGTCGCACCCATTACAGTTGTCTAAAAACCATGGTAACACCTCCAACATCCACAACACAATTTACCTATGTCTGTCATCCTTGTCACTGCAGTATAGAGCACATGGTGGAGGTACAGGACCCTACCCACAGATATGACATACACTGTAGTAGACCACACAGAATTAAGAAGCAAGGCTCCCTATGGGTAGATGTCAGACATACCCCAGCTGAATGTTATGCAGATAGGTAATATGCCATATGAGTCACCCTGTGTAACTGTTTGTAAGGAGCAAGTACGATCATAACACATGTGTCACAAGGGGCAGTGTAGCATAACAGTATGCTGTTGTAGGCCCAGGGCCAAAAGCACACTACTTACCTAAGACACAATGCACACCCATGAACACATTGCAAACGAAATATGTGAGGTGGAATGAGTGTGCTAGTGACTGGGTGCATGTTGTGTACTGGAATGATTGCTCACCATGACTGTCTGTCTGTCATGGTAGTGTGTGTCCTTGGTGTGAGGGCAGAGACAGGTGTGTGAGTTATTGCGATCAACACATACTACATTGCCATATGTTGTGCTGTGTTACCCTGTATGTCACTGTGGTGTAGGTAGGGTTATGGCAAGTAAGAGTAGTTTGCTGACAGATATTGCTGACATATTTTCCTTCTTTTCAGGGCTATGGTTCACCAGCGGAACCTTGTCTACTCCACTGCAGAGGAGGAGGAGATACACCAGAGCCTGGTGCGGGATTTCGCTGTACTCTTTTCCCGCACCAGCCAGAACCAGCAGGAGAGGGCTGCACTGTGGCAAGACCTGGTCCATCGGGTAAATGACATAGGCACACATAACCGGACATATAAGCAGGTACGCCATCACTGCAGTGATTTAATTAGAAATGTCCATCAGCGTGCGTTGGATATCCACAGGCAACAGCTTGCCACAAGTGGTGGGGTGTCTAGACATCCCCCCCTCACCAGACTGGAAGGACTACTCCTAAGTGTTGTGGCTCCAGCCCAACAGCAACAGCAGCAGCATACATGTGTAATGATGGAGGTTGCAGCCACACAGCAGCAGGACAAGGAGCGTGCAGGTAACATGCCATGTGTATAGTTGACCGTTCTGTTCACTGTTAGGTTATGCATGTGTGTGGTGTGTCCTCGTTTTGTAGCTGTAATCTTTGTAATTATTGTACAAGAATGATATCCTCAATATCTCTAATACACCTGTGGAAGCTAACTGTTGCACTACTGAACTGTATCATACCCACAATATCAATGGCACAGTTGTGCCCACTGACAATAAATGTCTCTTTTCTGCAGGTCCCTCTGGTGTAACAGCAAGGCAGCCTATCCATGCTGGTGAGTGTGTAATACCATTACCTTCAATACTCTTGATACTAATAGTAATAATAGGCTGAAGCAGTAGTGCTATGTGTTTGATTGCAGGTGTGTTTGTGTCTGTGGGTTGATATCTCATATACTGAGGTGTGTGCATGTGTGCATGCGTGCATGTGCCCATGTGTGCATGTGTGCATGTGTGCATGTGCCCATGTGTGCATGTGTGCATGTGTGCATGTGCCCATGTGTGCATGTGTGCATGTGTGCATGTGTGCATGTGTGTATCAGTGGTGACATTGTGTACACATTGTAAACTGTGTTTCCTGTCTTACTCCCACAGGTTCTGGTGCTGCTCTGGTGTTGTGCAGCAGGGAACCTGAATCAGCTGCTGTGGATAGTGATAATGATGATACCTATGTAATGGCACAAGTAGGTGTGCCAGGATCCGTCATTGGTCAGCCAATTGACACTACACAGCTGTCGACCCCATCAATGCGCACAGTCATCCTGCCAATACATCCTTTGTCACCAATGTCCCTAGGTGATGGACAGGATACAGTGGGCATTGACCAGGGTAATGTGGTACCGGTGGCACATGCATCCCCACACAGCAGCCATGGCCAGGGTCGTGACATGGTACCACACATGCAGACGTACAGGGGTTCTTGTGGGAGCATCCGTGGCATACCACCCCTGTCAGACGTGCCCACAGAGGTCTTCCAACCTCAGCTATGTTCATAGGTTCATAGGTTCATACTAGGCTATCTGCCCTAAGGCATTTATAAGCCTAGCCCAGAGATTTTGTGGCTTACGCCACCCCTTATGTTAAAAAATACTGTGCCCATTAGTTTGTTGTGCGTCTGTCCAGCAGTGACACAGAGATGATTCCCGATGTAAACCTACGATCTCCCATCCACCGGTCAAGATTTCTCTTCTACAGAGCCAGCGAGGTGCTCTGCCTCACATGGACCGGGATTTTATTCCACAACATAGGGAGTCTCTGGGTGACAAATCTATCCCTCCAGCATGTCCTATTTATATCTGTGCTAAGGCTTAAGTCGCTTGCTCTAGTGGATCTGGTAGATTTGGATTTTTTGAGGTGGAGCATGCTGTAATGCAGGCACAGTCACATATGGAACGGTACACCAGACAGGGTCTGAGGGAGCTGAGAGCATGTCACACAGCCATGAGTGACAGTATGCGTGATGTTGCGGCTGCCATCCGTAACTTCACCAAGGTCATTGACAGACATTGGGGGGACACATTAGAACTGTTCCACAACTACATGTCCATGAGCCAGGGCAATGGTGGACGGTTGAGGGATCAACATGGCCGTATACCAGCAACAGCAGCAGCTGGCAGCCATCGCGGATGACAACAGGCCCACGGCCGCTCACACAGTGCCAGCAGCAGCCCCAGCAATGCTGGGTCTGTGCTGTCATCAGACCGCCCCAGGAGACCATGTGCACATGGCGCTGGACAGTCCCAACAGGGACCTGTCTCCAGTCACCAACCACCTGCTTCTGATGACAGTACCCAGTCTGGCTTAGTACCTGATACGGTCCGTAGCACCCCTGCCAGGCACAGGTACCATGTCTGTGGCCACAGACAGTGATCTGTATGACCTGGCAGGTACAGTCTGTGGCTGTCCACAAACACCTGTATATGGCAGCCATGAGGTGGGACTGTGTGCATTCATACACACATGCAAAGTGATAACACCTAGGGCTACCGCATACATGCACACACTGCATCAACATTGCCCCATCTTGTACTACTGTCCCTCACCAACACACACACAGACATGTCAATTGGTTGTATCAGTGGCAGACTCAGGCATACCAGGTACACACCCTGTGCATATGATAAAACTGTGCCACTTCCTGCAATCTGTAAAATCGGTGCAGGAACAGGTTAACATGGTGCTGATGCACAGGGTGACTACATAGACGTATTGCAATAGTATGATGTTGACAACAGTACAGTGTAATGATAGCATTGCGGGTATATACCAGCATGCCTGATGCAGTTACAGTATGAATGACATTGTATTGTTTTGTACACCCATAGTAATTACCACAGTGTTCTGTCTGCACATCTTTGCATACTGGTGGTGAGGCTGTGAAGGGATGGCCACCTACATAGGTAGCACAGGGGATACAACAATGTACATATTGATACTCAATGATGCCCATGTCAACTGCGAGTTGCATGCTGTCCACACACGACTCTGCAATGCAGATGTTTCAGGATATTGATATCTGTGCAGTATTACACAACAGGTTCAAGGCTCACAAGAGCACACTAGCACTACAAGGTCACATCTCATACCATGCATGGCAGCACCAAAACACAGAACTAACTATGACAGGAGGGAGAGTGTCCATACATGTCAAGGATACTGTGGTGCCAGGACAGGTAGCATACATCATACTAAGTCTGGAACTGCTGAGTGAGGGCTCAGTGTCTGTTATTTGACATGTGTATTATTACAGGTATGAGCACTTGGGTATCAGGCCAGTTATTCAACATTACAAAGGTACGTGGTCTATACACTTGTGTGGGGTGCAGCTGGACCCAGCCTGTCTGACCTGTGAATGTCTGGGTACTGGCTTATAGTGCCTGCATATATGCACTGTTACCTACTGGAAGTCATACACCTTGTTTGTTGTAGCATAGTCTACATACAGGCCTGCTGACTGTTATGTTCCTGAAACACTGATTCCACCTGCAGTGCAGATATACAGTGCCTCTGTGGATCCCTAGTGACATCTGTATTGCTTACTGTACTGATGTCCATGTGTCACTTGACAGAACGTCACTGTTTGTCCTGTTTGCATGTAGCTTGCCTGTAACACATTGCATATGACTTACCTCGCATTTGCTCAAGACAGCATTCATATATACCAGCACTAACAAATCAGGAGCACTACACCCTCACATAGTCACCTTGAGTACCTTGTTCCCTATTGGCCCTATGTTTTGTTACTTAGTATGGGAGTCACAATGCTATGGTAGCATGTGCAAAGGTCACCTGTCAATCTACTCTCAGGTCCAGTTGGTGAATCTGTGAGTCATGTGGCAATGTTACAGCTGCCTCATGTACACAGACAACCCTCTCCCCTTCCCATAC
Organism: Protopterus annectens; assembly: GCF_019279795.1. Classification (NCBI taxonomy): domain Eukaryota; kingdom Metazoa; phylum Chordata; order Ceratodontiformes; family Protopteridae; genus Protopterus; species Protopterus annectens. The sequence continues at coordinate 503,782,653 of NC_056741.1, read as the reverse complement.
ACGTACAACACATGTGAGAGATGCAACCACATAGCCAAACTGGGGGCTAAGCTCTGTTAACACAGCACTGGCATTCCCTGTCAGGTGGAGTGGGATACTACAGTGAATACAGTACCAGTCTCCCATAGACCTGCCATGACCGCAATCCAAACACAGAAACACACAGGTACATTATTGGACTCTCAGAATAGCATCCTGCCTGAGCAGCTGACACCTGCAAAGCAGACACACAAGCAAACGTTAAGCCAGAGCAGAGCACATGCAACACATAGCTCACTAAGCCTGTGTGCCAAACAGTCACAGACCATACGGCTTGGCATCACACCTGCTACAGTTGTATGAGGTACCTCTATCGTCATGTACACTGAGGTCATGCTCCCAGGCTGAACAAGGTGATGGTGACACTGAGCTGCCGGTCGGGCACTATGATCCACCACATAACACAAGCATACCAGTCACTCCAAGGCATGTAGAAGTATGACTCCTTCATTGTCTGTGCCAGTGTGTATGACCTCTGACACACCTCCATGGACTATATGTTAGGGGACATAGAGGGGCTCTCTGAGCTTGTGGCACAGGCTGGTATGACCCTGGCCTTGAGTAGCATCTCACCCTCACCAAGAATGCCGCCACAATATGTAGACAGGATCATCAGTTTCTGCAATTAACGTATGTTTCAGTGACATTCAAAGGGGATCCAATGCCTGTCAGTGTGGGATTTGGGATTACATACTGGACAAGCCACATTGCTTTGCTTGGGACAGCTTGCACCTTTCACTCATGGGCCATTGTATATTGGCAGAGGCTGTTGCTACACACATAGTGCCTTTGTATGCAAGGCTGACATTACATAGCCACCTACACAGGTATCACACGGGATAGGACACTAATAGAAATGCTACTCAACAGCAGCAGTGTAAACCTCAAGATGCATGTATTGGAAACTGTCCTTAGCATGGGGTACAGCAATATCCATGCAGTAACAGACTCCTGGTACAAGGCTCCCAGGTGCACACCATCAGTGCCAGGTCATTCCTGATACCATGCTTGTCATCCCCTACACATGCACCAAACCAGAACAGGGGGGATGTATCCAAAGGCACCTCAGATACACACACACCCAGGTTGGTGGCACTGCACAAAGCATCAGAGCCTCTCCATGTGCAACTCACAGTGGGTTAGACTGCCTTCAGGTTCATAGCCTGGCACACACCACACTCCCATACCCAGGAAACCCACTTGGCCTTCCTGACAACACTGGGAATATGGCGGTCTCTACACACACCATTATATGGTTGTACTGCGACTACCCAAACATAGAATGTGAGCATTACTCTAGCTGCAAGACCCTATCTGAAGAGTTCTTATCATTCATTCCCTGCATTGGTATGGAACAACTTGTTACCACTCCCACAAGTGGTGACAACATGCTGCACCTGTTCATCACCAACATGTGGACTATATGCTCCAGACCAGTCATGTATCCCTCGCTAGTGGGATGACACCATCTACAACCCACACTGTATAGACACATACCACATGCAGCCCCTGCACAGAACACCACAGTCATACAGTTGTCTGATGCATATTCCATGTATTCACATGAGGCAGGCTTCGGACATAGTAATTCTTGCAGTTCGCATGTACATATGTGTAGGTGGCACACACATACATCATGTGTGCATTGACATTACTGATATGATGTATGTCATGCAATATTGGGAACAACACCCCACACACATGGACAAACTGTGTGACAAAAATACACAAGGCGTTTGTATGATACAAACCCCTACCTAACTATGTTAGATCACTTGTGAGAGTTGCAATAGCAGATTGTTCTATTTGCATTACTGGGAGGATTGCTTTCTCTTGCTGTACCTATAAAGTGCTGACATCATCAGTGTTTAGACACTGGAATTTGCAGCATGTGTTGTGTAGTAATAGTTGCCAAAAGGGACAGTTCTCTTACACATTGAATTGCACACACTACTCCCCCACACACATACCGAGCACTTGCAGGATTCAAACCCTTATCTAAGTATGTTATGACACTTGTGAGAGACACAGTAGCAGAGTGCGCTATTTGCACTACTGGGGGGATTGTTTTCTCCTGCTGTAATTATAGGGTGCTGACATCATCAGTGTTTAGACAGTGGAATATGCAGCATGTGTTGTGTAGTAATAGTTGCCAAAAGGGACACTTCTCTTACACATGGAATTGCACACACTACTCCCCCACACACATTCACACACTCACACTGTGCACTTGCAGTATTTAACCCCCTACCTACCTATGTTAGAACACTTGTGAGAGACGCATTTGCAGAGCATGCCATTTGCATTACTGGGGGGATTGTTTTCTCCTGCTGTACTTATAGGGTGCTGACATCATCAGTGTTTAGACAGTTGCCAAAAGAGACATTTATTTTACACATGGAATTGCACACACTACTCCCCCACACACACACTGTGTACTTGCAGGATTCAAACCCCTACCTACCTAGGTTATGACAGACACATTAGCAGAGCATGCTATTTGCATTACGGGGGGTGATTATTTTCTCCTGCTGTACTTATAGGGTGCTGACATCATCAGTGTTTAGACAGTGGAATATGCAGCATGTGTTGTGTAGTAATAGTTGCCAAAAGGGACATTTTTTTACACATGGAATTGCACACACTACTCCCCCACACACATTCATACACACTGTGCACTTGCAGGATTCAAACCCCTACCTATCTATGTTATGACACTTGGGAGAAAAGCATTAGCAAAGCACGCTATTTGCATTACTGAGGGAGATTGTTTTCTCCTGCTGTACTTATAGGGTGCTGACATCATCAGTGTTTAGGCAGTGGAATATGCAGCATGTGTTGTGTAGTAAAAGTTGCCAAAAGGGATATTTTTCTTACACATGGAATTGCACATACTACTCCCCCACACACATTCACACACACACTGTGCACTTGCAGAATTCAAACCCCTACCTACCTAGGTTATGACATCTGTGAGAGACGCATTAACAGAGTGCGCTATTTGCATTACTGGGGGGATTGCTTTCTCCTGCTGTACTTATAGGGTGCTGATATCATCTGTGTTTAGACAGTGGAATATGCAGCATGTGTTGTGTAGTAATAGTTGCCAAAAGGGATATTTCCTCATACAAATGGAATTGCACACACTACTCCACCACACATGTTCACACACACACACTGAGCACTTGCAGGATTCAAACCCTTACCTAACTATGTTATGACACTTGTTAAATACGCAGTAGTGGAGCGCGCTATTCACATTATTGGGTATAATTTCTGCTCCTGACATATGTATAGTGTGCTGACATCATTATGGATGAAGAGGTATGTACATCTGTTACTATCCATCAGTACAGGGGAGAGCATATCTATGCATTACCTTTGCACAGGCACAGTGGCCTACTGTACTGTGGAGGCAGATGCCAAATACACTGTGGATAGCCTTCTGTATTCCCTAGGGACAACAATCAGGTATTGCACTCTACGGCCATATGTTTACCTGTCAGATACAAGTATCTGTTGCTCATATACTGTTTGTGGGTCTTTATTGCCATAGCCTTCCCTATCTCTATAAATAACATGTGTACTGTGGGAGATGTTTGCATATGAGTGGGATCCAGTACTTTACTTATGTCTCTGTTGTAACTTCACTGTGTGCACTGGGCAGATGTCTGTATTGTGGGAGGTTCCTGTGTTAACACATAGAAATGCCAGATATGTGTGTACAACTGCTGAACTTTGACATGGCCTAAGTGTGTGAGCATGCCCAGTTCGCAGTTTGTATGGCTTCTTGACTGCCACGTCTCATTTATCTAAGTGTGCAAGCATGCCCAGTGTGACCTTTCCTTATGTTGGGATCTGTGGACCACCACATTTCCGTTTATGTGTTGATGCCATCTATATATCACATGTACAGTTGAGTGTTGGACATCAGGTTGTGTTCTTACTGCCCAACTGCTTTGTGTCTGAACATAACAGGCATTATGCTGTGCCTGCAGGGTCGCCATGGGATAGTTTGCATACAGTTGTCGTCATCCTTTCCTGCTGACCAAACAGTTGTGCTGTTGTATAGTGTACTGGTGCAGAACTTTCACTGTGGTGGACAGTATAATTGGTTTCAGTCCTATCACTACTTGTAATATTTATAGTGAGCACACCAGACTGGTTGAGGGCCAGTTGTGCAGATATGACCATGTTGCATTTTGTTCAGATATGGACAGCAGAGTACATGATTGTCTGACATTGTTAATGTATTCCACAACTTGTGTGGACAGTGACAAACAATGGACATGTGCCCTAGTCCATTTGTAATGCTAGTCAGAGTGTTTGTCCTTCAACACACATTTACTGGTGTTTGCAATGACATGTGTCACGGTTATTGTGCTGTGCCTCTGTCTACCCGTGACATACAGGTGATATCCAGGGTACACCTACCATCTCCCATCCAGTCATCATGATTCCTCTGGATGACAGTCACTGAGGGACTCCCTGGATATCCTGTAGTGGGAGTTTATTCGTGAGTGGAGTGAGCTTCTGGGTTATGGACCAATCGGTACAGCATGTCCTGTTTATGTCTGTGCTGGGGTTCAGGCTTGTCAGCTGCATAGGTCACCAGCATTCAGTGTTTACATGGTGCCAAATGTCCATTGATACCAGGTTGGTCATGGCTCTATATATCATGCACAGTTCACCTCCAGCCAGGCAGTATGGCACTGTGTGGAGCTGCAGTTTCTTTACTCAGGCGACACATGGCATCTGTTACAGCTCTGCGCTCCTCCTGGTGGGGTATTTGTGTGGTCTTTCCAGTTACTGCAGGTGCCTGCTATGGTACATCCCTTAAGGGCCATTGTACACAATTGTGAGGCTGCTGCTGGATGACTGGAGAGGCACATTGACCTACCCTAACCAAGCTGTGCTTACCTTCATGATTAGGTGGGTATGTGGTATGTTTTTGTAACCACTACAGACACATGGTTGTCACATGCAGGATATCTATCACCTTGTGTCCCCAGGTCTCTTATTGCTCCTAATGTACTTACTGGGTTAACACCTATGTGGTAATTTCTGGCCATGTACTGTGTTTCCACAGGGGTTGACTATACACTATTCTGCATTTAGCTTGTTGACATGGCTGTGGCACCACTTGTCTGTTTCTATGTGTGCCTTTTGTAGGTTGCTTGTGTCAGCTGGAGGGTCTGATATGGTGGCCAGTTTGTAGTCCTCTGCAAACTTGTTCAGACAGAGTCCTTCCACATTGGCCTGTACCTATGTGACATATATAGCATACAAGTGAGGTCCCAGGACCATGCCTTGTGCGATGCCAGTTGTACCTGGTTTGCAGTCTGCCATGGCTGCAGCATGTCTGCCAGGTCAGTTCTGTCCTTGAGCTGGTTTGCAACCCATCTACTTGCATAGGGATTTATAGTTAGGCTGGTGAGCTTATCTGTACCGCAAATTAGAGTATTGTATGGAAGGGTTTAGCAAGGTCCAGATAGGCTGTGTGATCAACATTCCCCACATCAATGGCCTTGGTGCACGTTTCACGAGTCAGAAATGTGTAAGGGGCAGGATCTGCCCTATGACAGCCACACTGGGTAGGGTCCAATGTCTGTAGGTACCCAGTATCGTTATTCATGGGATCCATGATCACCCTCTCCATTACTTTGCAAACCTAGATAGTCGGGGTTGAGGGGTGATAGTTTGCAGTATCCATTCAGGCACCCCCTTTGTGGTGTGGGACCACTGTTGCTGTACACTGCTCTTTGGGTACATATCCTGTGGTAGGACTGATAGTGCGCAGTAATGCTATTTGCTGTTCCATTCTTCTTACAGTACTTGTTGGACACAACCCAGGACACCATCTGGTACCATTGATGCTGTGTGCTGTGCTTTGTGGATGCTGGCTGTTACCTCAGCATCTGCAATGTCAGGGGGCCAGCACTCTCGTGTGATAGATATTTGGCAGTTAGGTGCTGGTGGGGAGTTTGGAAGGAATCTGTTTGGTAGGCTGTTGGCAATGTGTGGGTTTGGTGTATTGTTTGTGATATTAGAGTGCTGCAGAGCATATCTGTGGATTATCACCATGGTTCCTACCATCAGGTAGGACAGCTGTGTGATAATCCTTTGTGTCCTGCACAATTTGTATCATCATAGGTTCATAGGTTCATACTAGGCTATCTGCCCTGGCCTTGTTTGAGCACGGACAGACTGTGTGTGGGTCTCAACACCCCTTGCAATGTGCATATTATGCCCACATAGGATTTACCTTCCTAGATGTGACACAGGGATGGCCCCCAGTGTACACCTACCATGTCCCATGCACTTCACCGGATTTCACTTGTTGAGTTTGTGTGTGTAGCTCAGCCTATCATGGACTGGGATTCTGTTCCAGAGTGTCAGGAGCCTCTGGGTTATGGATCTGTCCCTCCAGCACATCCTATTAATCTATGTGTGGAGGTTCAGATATCTCACTGTGGTGTGTCTGCTGGATTTGGGGTTTCTGCAGTGGAGCATGCCCATTCATTCTGGATTGGACATGGCCTTGTACATCAGGCATACATCACCTCTGACTGTGCAGTATGCTTCTGAATTGGGCTATGATTTCTTCAGCCAGGCTGCAGATGTCCAATGTTTGGACCCTTTATCCTGTTGGTGGGGTACATTTGGGGTCTTTCTGACTGCTGCAGGTGTAAGGTAAGGTACATCCGAACTGGGGCATTGTTGTCACATATGGGCCTGATATGGGAAGAGCATGGGGGCACAGTGACCTCTCTAGCTCTACATGTGCATCCTTTCATATTAAGGTGGGCAATATAGCAGGTCTTCCTGACCACCTTGGCAATGTGAGTGTGACATGACAGGTTATCGTCTACTTGTGTCCCTAGGTCCCTGCTTACTTCTTCCATACATAATGGATTGCCACCTATGCCATACTTTGTGTGTGCCTTGTTTGGTATTTGTTGAGACATTCATAGTCTGCAGTGTCTTCAGGAAGGCTGGCTGGGGTACCTGGGTTTGTGTGTGTGGTCTGTAGCAGGCTTCAAACAGGTACACAGTTTGAGACAGTGTTACTTGCCCGTGGATAGTCCATGCTGCTTCTTGCTGTGGTAACAACCTGGGGGTGTGGTTATCCTTGATAATTACTGGTAGCCACACTCCTATTGTCATGTGTTCCATGTTTTGGAGCTGTAGAGCATGGTAGGAGGCATAACCTGGTAGTATTAGGGTGCTCTTCTGGGCCTTGCCCAGGTTTCTGTTACAGAACACATATTACTATTCTCCATGCTGTGGTGGGTTTGATCTGCATGCACCTTGCAGGTTAGACTTCTGGTGTTGGGTAGCATTACGTCCAGGTTATTATCCCTTGTGCTACCTATGGTGGTGGGTTTGTGTTTCCAGACTTACCTATTCCAGGCACAGTGGGGGTGACAACAGCCTTTGCCAGTATCCAAACAGCCAGGTGTGCTGGGTGCATGCCATCCCTAGCAGGTGGGGCATCATGTCTTGCTCGGCATGTCAGCCTAGGCTGTCAGCCATGTGTTCCCCCCTTGCTAACAGCAATACCTCAGCCAATTATTGTACTTGATCTTGTTGTCTTCATAGTTTGGCATCATGCTTGGTGAGGGTGAGATGTTAGGTTGGGTCTTCATGTTTGCATATACTAGATGGTGTTACATTGCTTAACACATGGCAATTATGCCTCAGGTGGTGCTGCAGAGCTGCCTCTGTTGGATGCACATACTACACTCCCTGTACATGTTTGAGAGCAGGTTGTGTCATGTTAGTTGTCCCTGTTACTATATGAGTGAGTCAGAGAGGGGTATCATTCCCAGGGTTCTTACTGAGCCAGTGTATGTGCTATGTGTTGCCTCTTTGCCAAGGCCAGGGGATACTGGGCACGCCTCCTTCTGCCTACTGGGGCAGGCTCAGGTTGTTCCTCCTCCAAGTCACGCTCTGCTTGTGATGGCCTTGGCAATGGTGGGGGGCTGTTTGTCCCGGCCCTATGCTGGTCCAGCTGCATCTGTTTTCGCAGAATCATATTATGTAGCATAGCACATACCATGACAATTTGGGTACATGTAGTTGGTGAGTACTGCAAGGCTCCACCAGATGTGTCCAGGCACTGGAACCATGACTTAAGCAGCCCAAACACATGCTCTATTACATTACGTGTTTGTGCGTGTGCCTCATTATGGCGTTCCTGTTCAGGTGTGTGTGCGTTTCTGATGAGTGTCCCCATTGGCAAATGTCTGGTACAGCTGCGTCAGATTCCAGATATGGGAATCATGGTAGCTCCCTGGGCAGCCAGCACACACATTCATTATTATGCCCTGGGCATCAGACATGACCTGGCAGTTGATGGAGGGGAAGCCCTTGCAGTTAATGTAGGCCCTACCCTGCTCACCGGCTGGTGCTTTGATGCGTATGTGCGTGCAGTCTATTGCACCCACTACCTCAAGGTATTCCGCTATTTGCTGGAATAGATGCATATTGCTGGCCAATACCTCATGGGCATTGGGGAAATATACATGCTCACCAACAAGTGCTGACATGGCATCCAGGAACTGGTGCAGTACCCTGGAGGCTTATGCCTGTGATATCCCCATCATATCACCAGTTGGTCTCTGGAAGGTACCTGTTGCTAGTATTCTTAGGCCAACACATACCTTGGTTTCCACTGGGATGGGTTCCCCTCTGTTGGTTCTGTGTGTGAGGCGTGGCCTGCACAGCTCATCAATTTGCTGCAGGAGGTCTCTGTCCACTCTATAGCACTCCACTATCTCCAGCTAATGTAACCCCTGGTAGGTGACCCTGGGCCTGTACACTCTTCTCCATCTCCTCACTGTGGGTTGTCTGGCAGCATTTCCATTGTCACCACCCTCAGCAAGTCTCCTATGTCTCCTTATGACAGCTATGGCAGCCCCTAGCATGTTTGGTCTGAGTGCAGCTTTTTCAGTTTTCACTTCTACTAGCTTACTCCTGTCTTGCAGTGTCTCTTGAGAGAAACATACTGCAGTGCTGTTTGCAGTGTTTTAAGTGCTGGGCTGGGCTTGTATTCTGCCTGTGTAATTGCCTGCTTCTAATTGTTTTCACCTGCTACCTCTACAAGTATTCCCTGCTAGTTTCCTTCCACTTCTTCTGCTTCCTTTTTCCTCTCTGTTTCCTTAGGGGGGGGCAGCGCGCATACCACTGAAAACACGCTCACAGTGGCTACCACGCAAGCACGCATGCTTACACGGACTAGAATCTGCTTATTCGGGTTAAAACACACGCACACCAGCACAAACAGATTTACAAATCTTTAAACAGGCTCCTACATGCTTACTCTGCCTTACACGCATGCACTCTGTCTTACTCGGGCCTCCCAGCGCACACACGCATGCATGCACGTACAGCAAGAAACTTTGGTGTTGGCCACAGTGTACACCTTCCATTTCTTGACGTTCCCATGCTTATCTGTTGACACTCCTCTTTTTGTGCTGTGTGATTGACATTTTTCACATACCACTTTGCTCCAATGAGCTTGATTTCTTCCTGACATGCCCCCCTGTGATGTCACCTATCTCCTACTCTGTTACTCCCCCTTATCTCACTCTTACACTACAAGGAATGTGCTCATTTTCTATGTGACAGTGTGATTCACTATCCTACCACTCATTTACATAGGATTGCCTACTAATGCTTAGTTACATGTCTTACACTCAGCTTCCCCCCTTACCAACCACTAGACGGTGGCCATGTTGTTTTTGGTTTGCTAGTCCCTGCATTGCAAATCCATGCATTATATAAAACCCACATCTGTGGGTTTCAAACCTTTATTTTTCTGTTTTATGTAGCGCAGCCCATTTGCACGGGGCTGCGCTTCGTTTAAACCTCGCCGATCTCTGAAAAAAAAAAAAAAAATTTCATGTTTGCATCGGGTTACCATGCCAATGGCCACATATTTGGCCACTGGCATGCTGACTGCAGCATTTGCACACTTTATTTGGAGCTGTCATGGCTCCGTTGTGTTATTTGCAGTAACGCACTCAGTTGTCAACCGAGTACATTTCTGCACCTAACACGACTCTTACACGGACTGGTTTCAGCTTCGTGGATTGCTAATCTACCTCATTTGCATGCCTTTCAGCTGCAAGTGAGGTGATTAGCATATCCACGCCCTGCCCATGTAAGAGTCGTTTTAGCTGTCTCTTACACGGGATTTCGGGCTGGCTGATCCTGGATCGCGATGGCTGCATGGAGTCTTACACGACTCTTAGACTCCGTGCAAGCTATCGTGAATCCTGAAGAATATTATTTATTCTGGTAATGTCACTTTAAAAAATAGCAGCACCTGTGAAGGCATGAGGCTGAGCTTAGAAATGGTCTGACAAAAAGACCAAAATTATGATATGTATTCTTTTGGACTCATATCCGGATAAAACTTAGTTATGTGTATGTGGGTCAGACTGGAAAAAAATAACATCTGACAAAATCCGCTTGAGCACCTGTAATCCCTATCAGGGATAACCATTTCTGGCCCCCAGTGCTACCACAGGTACATAGACCTACAGAAGAGAAGGCCTGACCAGTTAACTGAGTGGGCAGACCAAATGATGGTGAGAAGGCAAGATTTCTATAGTAAGCATTTTTGCATTTTATTTTTAATATTATAAAAATACTTTAAAAAACCTACTGTATAAATATGACATAAACACAGGTAAATGCAAAAAGAAATCTGTGTAAGAGCAAATATGTATCTATATATAATACAAAGGCATGAGTAAGCAGAAACATATCTGTAAACAGAAATGCATAGGTTTAAAAATATGGCATGTTTATATGCTGAAATGCTTTTGTCTATAAATACAAATTTATATGTACGAGTAATGAAATATATGCAAGTATAAATATGTATCTCTGTAAGACATATGTAAATCTGCATGAGTATGCCTACAAATATTTTATAATGTATGTGTGTGTGTGTGTGTGTGTGTGTGTGTGTGTGTGTGTGTGTGTGTGTGTGTGTGTGTGTGTGTGTGTGTGCATTTATACATAAACAGAACATAACATATTTGCATTGGTATATAAGTAATACTTTATTAATTAATTATACTACAGTTAGACAGTTGTTAGAAAGAAAAGATGTGTTGTGTGTAGGCCACAACTATTTATTAATATGATAATTGCATAAAACAGTAATTGTCTCCAAAATATTAATGGCATATACAAAATCTACTTCTGTGGTGGTGCAGCGGTAGCACTGTTGCCTCACAGCAAGACGTGCTCCCATTCGATTCTCGGCTTGGGTTGGGAGTGCCTTCTCTGTGGAGTCTGCATGTCCTCCCCGCGGTCAAGTGGGCATTCGAATGACATGCGTTGAATGGGCGTGCCTTGGTGAAGTTTGGGCATCGGGCTGGCATCTCGACACCATAAAAAACAACTGCCAATCATTAGCAGACCGGAGTTCCACTGTGACGACACCTAACCGGGAAAAAAACGAAAGACAAACATCAACAACAAAATGGCTGAAATCAGACATCTCACTCTACTCACAGTGGAAGTGGAAGTGGGGGTTTAAGTTGCAAGTTAATGACCAGCTCAGAGAATACTGAGAAATGCACTGCTTGATTAATTCTGTATACATTTCCTACTTAACCCCCTTATGTGGTTACATTTATTAAGCAGCAAATTATCAAAGTGCATATTGCCATGGAGTACTTTAAGAGCATCCATCTGAAAAGGAAGTATCTTTTTTTAATACAAGTTAAAATGGAAGGACACCATGATTTCCTGTCAGTTGCTACATTTTTAAGCATGTGTACAGATTTTGTCCAGCTTGTCTCTTTCAGGGGAAAGCAAATGTCTGTTACTTAGTGAAATTCACATGATATTGCTTTAAACTGCATGTAATTTATGTAAGGCACCGTGGAAAGCAGAACTTATAAAGGAATTATATAAACAGGTTGCAGGAAGTACCCACCTACCAAATAGACAAGCTGTGCATAGACATACAAATGTAACAATTGGAAGGAAGTCATGCACATCTCCTAGTTCAGTTGTCATTGACGAAGAAATACAATATGAAACTCTATGTTTTTCTGTTTTCCTGCTTCATAAATGTTGTTGTTGTTTTGTGTCTTTCGGCTTTTCCTGGTTAGGGGTCGCCACAGCGAAACTCCGGTCTGCTAATGATTGGCAGTAGATATTTACGTGCAGAGTTGCCGGCCCTAACACACAACCTTCAATTAAGGTACACCCATTCACGCATGTCTCGACACAGAAGATGCTCTAGCTGAGAATTGAACAGGACAACATCTTACTGCGAGGTGACAACACCACCGCAGCACCACCACCACAGTTCATTGCTTCATAAATGAAAGCAAATAAAAAAAAACTAAATAGAAATGTATGCAGATTTGGGCACACACCTCAAGAAAGTACAATAATAGCTTCTGTGCCTTGTTAAATAGTAAATGTAACCATGATAGAAAAAATAGAAAAACTGTAAAGCTTATTGGAGATTGTTAAATAACCATCTTCAATGTATTCTCTATGCAGCAGAAGAGAAAATTTATTATAACAGCACCCAGGAAAACAAGAGGAGGGACTTACTTAGGGTAGTCACGATTATGCCATATATATATATATATATATATATATATATATATATATATATATATATATATATATATAAAATAAAGCTTTTTCTATTTTTTTATTTATTTTATAAATATAAATGCAGAAGCAATACACTGTTGCTGTACAATCCATATCAACCTGAAATTTGAAATGCATTACCATTTATATTACATCAGCATATGTCATTAGTATCAGTAGACTATAAATGTGAAAATCACCACAAATTGATAACAAAATCCTGAGGGTTCCAAAGCTCCAAAACCATTTCCCTGAATTTTCTTTTATTTGAATCATCTTATTTCGGTTGTTCCCATTAGGGGTAGCCAGAGCGGATCATCTGTTTCCATTTCTTCCTGTCCTCTGCATCATGCTCTTTCACACCAACCACCTGCATGTCCTCTCTCACCACATCCATAAACCTTATCTTAGGCCTTCTTCTTTTCCGCTTACCTGGCAGCTCCATGCTTAGCATCCTTTTCCCAATATATCCAGCATCCCTCCTCAGTACATGTCCAAACCAATGCAATCTTGCCTCTCTTGCTTTGCCTCCAAACTGTCCAACCTGAGATGCCCCTCTAATATACTGATTCCTAATCCTGTCCATCCTAGTCACACCCAGTGAAAATCTTAACATCTTTAACTCTGCCAAATCCAGCTCTGACTCCTGCCTTTTCGTCAATGCCACCGTCTCCAACCCATATAACATAGCTGGTCTCACTACCCTCTTGTAGACCTTCCCTTTCACTCTTACTGGTACCTGTCTGTCACAAATCACTCCTGACACTCTTCTCCACCCATTCCACCCTGCCTGTACTCTCTTCTTCACCTCTCTTCCACACTCACCATTACTCTGAACTGTTGATCCCAAGTACTTAAACTCATCCACCTTTACCAACTCTACTCCTTGCATCCTCACCATTCCTCTACCCTCCCTCACATTTACACACATATATTCTGTTTTAGCCCTGCTGGCCTTCATTCATCTCCTCTCTAAAGCATATCTCCACCTCTCCAGGGTCTCCTCAACCTGGTCCCTATATATCATAATGTCATCTGCAAACATCATAGTCCACGGGGCCTCCTGTCTGATCTCATCTGTCAACCTGTCCATCACTATTGCAAATAAGAAAGGGCTCAGAGCTGATCCTTGATGCAATCCCACCTCCACCATAAACATATCTGTCACTCTCACCGCAGTCCTCACCATTGTCACACTACCCTCGTACATATCCTTTACCACTCTTACATACTTCTCCGCCACTCCCGACTTCCTCATACAATACCACAACTCTTCTCTAGGCACCCTATCATATGCTTTCTCTAAGTCCACAAAAACACAATGCAACTCCTTCTGACCTTCTCTGTATTTCTTCAACAACACTCTCAGAGCAAATATTGCATCTGTAGTGCTCTTTCCTGGCATGAAACCATACTGCTGATCACTAATCATCACCTGCCTTCTTAACCTAGCTTCCAGTACTCTTTCCCATAACTTCAAACTGTGACTGATCAATTTTATCCCTCTGTAGTTACTGCAGCTCTGCACATCACCCTTATTCTTAAAGATAGGTACCAAAACACTTTTTCTCTACTTCTCAGGCATCCTCTGACTTTCCAAAATTTCATTAAACAATCTGGTTAAAAATTCCACTGCCATTTCACCTAAGCACCTCCATGCTTCCACTGGTATGTCATCTGGGCCAACAGCCTTTCCATTCTTCATCCTCTTCATAGCTGTCCTTACTTCCTCCTTGCTAATCTGTTTCACTTCCTGATTCACTATCCCTACTTCATCCAGCCTTCTTTCTCTCTCATTCTCCTCATTCATCAGCCCTTCAAAGTACTCTTTCCATCTTCTCAACACATGCTCCTCACTTGTGAGTACGTTTCCCTTACTATCTGTTATCACCCTTACCTGCTGCACATCTTTCCCAGCTCTGTCCCTCTGTCTAGCCAAATGGTACAGGTCCTTTTCTCCCTCTTTAGTGTCCAATCTGTCATACAACTCTCCATATGCCTTATCCTTAGCCTTCGCCACCTCTATCTTTGCCATGTGCCTCATCTCCTTATACTCATGTCTACTTTCTTCATCTCTTTGACAATCCCACTTCTTCTTTGCCAGCCTCTTCCTCTATATACTTTCCTATACTTTCCTGTACTTTCTCATTCCACCACCAGGTCTCCTTGTCCTCCTTCTTCTGTCCAGATGTCACAGCAAGCAACTTTCTAGCAGTCTCCCTTACTAGCTCTGCTGTAGTTACCAAGCTATTCGGTAACTCTTCACTGCCTCCCACTGCCTGTCTTAACTCTTCCCTGAACTCCACCTCACAATCTCCCTTTTTTAACTTTCACCATTTAATCCTTGGCACTGCTTTCACACTCCTCCTCCTCTTCTTGATCACCAGCGTCATCCTATAGACCACCATTCTATGCTGCTTAACTACACTTTCCCCTGTCACCACTTTACAGTCTCCAATCTCCTTCAGACTGGCCCTCCTACATAGGATATAATCCACTTGTGTGCATCTTCCTCCACTCTTGTACATCACCCTATGCTCCTCCCTCTTCTTAAAATACATATTCACCACATGTCCATCCTTTTCACAAAATCCACAGTCATCTGACCTTCTGCATTCCTCTCCTTAGCACCATACCTACCCATCACTTCCTCATCCCCTCTGTTCACTTCACCAACATTCCCATTGAGGTCCGCTCCAATCACTAGTCTCTCACCCTTGTGTACACTCACTACTACTTCATTCAACTCACTCCAAAATTTTTCTTTCTCATCCATCACACACCCAACTTGTGGAGCATATGCACTAACAACATTCATCATTACACCATCAATTTCAAGCTTCATAAACATCACTCTATCAGACGCTCCCTTCACCTCCAAAATACTCTTGGCATACTGTTCCTTTAAGATAACCCTTACCCCATTTCTCCTGCCATCCACACCATGATAGAACAATTTGAACCCACCTCCTATACACCTGACATTACTTCCCTTCCATCTGATCTCTTGCACGTACAATGTATCAACCTTCCTTCTCTCCATAATATCAGCTAGCTCTCTCCCTATACCAGTCATACTGCCAACATTCAAAGTTCCTACCCTCACTACTATACTCCTAACATTCCTCTTTTATTTGAATGTTCTAATAAAAATAACTCAATAAAAATTGCACTGATATGTTACATTATGAGTGACTTTGAGTCCATTTCTTGTTACTCACCCTATCCATAACTTCCCTCAATGTTTTTCTGATTTTAATTCTGCATTCCTTTTTCCTGCTTTATTTTCTTTATTTCCAAATTCTGCTCATAGTTATGCAGATCCAGAATGCTTAGGAGCAGCCCAGCTGTGCTCCTCAGAGGCTCAGGAGTGTTCATATTCTGCCCATATCTTGTTAACAATGTTTATGCATTTTTCTGGTATGCCATATCACAGTCAGGATCATTGTTGAATGGGAGTTTATGCTGCTGAGGCATGCTTTGACTGTCTGATTGCATCATTTTTTGCCCTGCAGTATGACTGTGTCACATATGCTAGAATGTCCTCTGTGTATGCAGTAATACACAGTATTATACTTAGGAAACAGCTACAATGTGTGAGGGGGCAACTGCACCTCCCAACAACAGTTTGCACATGATGCATGCAAACCCAACATCAAACAGCCCTTACCCATGCAAGGCTGGCCACAATGTCTATCAGCAACCCAAGTAATGCAGTAAAAAGTGCAGGACACATAAATGATCATTTACACAGGAAGGTGAAGATAAAGTTTGCAATGTCTTTTACAGGAAAACATTAACTGCACATACAAGATGGCTGAACTCACTTAGCAACCTCATACTTATTATGGTGGAAGTGGAATGAAGATTAAAGTAGCAATTAATGACCAGCGCAGGGGACAGGAGAATTTCATATCTTCATTAATTCTGTATACATTTTAAACCCCTTATGTGGTTACATTTATTAACCAACAAATTATCAAAGCACATCTTGCCACAACATGTTTCAAGAACATTCATCTGAAAAGTAAATGTTTTGATTAGTGCAAGTTGAACTGGAAGAATGTCCTAATTTCCTTTCAATTTATGCATGTGTACAGCATCTGTGTAGCTTGTCTTTTTCATGGGAATATAAAAGTCTGTTGTTTAGATGAAATTCACTATTACTTTAAACTTTATATAATATATGTAAGGCATAATGGAAAGCAGAAATGAAGGAATTGTATAAACAATGCAGAAAGTACCCATCCCACAAATAAACAAGCTGTACATAGACATACAAATGTAGTAACTGGAAGAAAGCCATGCAATCCTTCTAGTTCAGCTATCATTGATGAAGAAATACTGATTAAAACAGATGGATTAGGTAACATGATAATAAGAAATTCATAGTTTTCTGTTTCCTGCTTAATAAATGGAAACATATGACACAACTAAATAGAAATGTATGCAGCTGTAGGCACATAACTTAAGAAAGTACAAAAATAGCTTCTGTGCCTTGCTGAACTATGTCAGAAATATTGTAAAACACATATCAGATAGTTAAATAACCATCTTCTATGTATTGTCTATGCAGCAGAAAATGAAATTTCATATGACAGAGCCCAAGAGAATAGGTGAATGAAATGACTTATTGAGGGTGATCATGAGTATGACAAAATATGTCTATATTTACATATAAAAAAGAAATTTTAAGAAATATTTTGCTTTCTATTTTCTATTTCATAAATACAAAATGCAAAGTGATTAATATGGAAAGATAGTAGAAGAAGTAAAGTGCTTTCAGTACACTATTACAGTACAACCCATATCAGCCTGAAATTTCCAATGCATTAACTTGTGTTATGTTACACCAGTATATGTCATTAGTATCAGTAGACTGCAAATATAAAATCTATCATATCTTGACAGCAACATAGTAATAGTTCCCATGTTCCAAAACCATTTCCCATTTTTTTCTTTCATTTGAATGTTTCAATAAAAATAAATATAATTGTTAAAAATTACGCTGATGTATTACATTATGAGTGCCTGTATATTTCCTGTTTTACTCCCCCATTTTTTTTTTTTTTATTTTAATTTTGCATTCCCTTTTTCTTCTTCATTTTGCTTCTCTCTGGTTTCTGATCATATTTCTACAGGTCCAGAATGCTTAGCAGTAGCCCAACTGTGTTCCATCTAGGTCTAGGAGTGTTCACATTCTGCCAGTCCAGGGATGTCCACTCAGAGTCACAGTGGTAGCAACACTCTTGTTAGTACACTGGCAATGTGGCAACCTGATAAGCTGCAAAGACTGTGGGCATCAGGACTTTGTTGAGAATATGGTGGAGCAGGTAGTAGAGAGACAGCTTCAATGAGTCCAGGATTATTTTGGCAAGTTCAATAGTCACTGCTCCAGTTGGAACTGACCACCACACCAACACATGCACACCATCCCTCAACATTGGATCCTCCACTCCAACACCATTAGGCAGTGAAATTGTTTGAGTCGTGTGTACGGATGACTCCTACTGAACCCCCTTCCTTCATCTTTTCTCTTTCTTATACCCACTAACCTATTTCTTTCACAAACTACCCATTTACATAAAAGTATTTGAAAAATAAAGGGTCTATTCCACACCAAAATCATGGTACCCTTCCAACAAATGTTTTCATTTTGTATTTCCCCCTTTATTTCTCCCTTTGTTAATCTTTCCTGTGTTACCCATTCCACTCTTTCTAGAAACCAAGAGGGTATCTGCATATAAAACCTATATTTAAAACTCCTTTATATTCTTAAAAAGCTAATTAGAAATGGTGTGCTGCTCACCAATTACCTTAAATACTTCAAACATGCTTGCACTTAGTTGTGTTCATACTCAGTGTCTGAAAACATATGGAAGTATGTAAGCTCTTATGTTTTCACATAGTACTTCACATATACTTACAGTCTAACTTCAGTTGCTTTGCACTTTTGTCACAAGTCGGCATTTTTCATAAAACACTTTTGCATTTACTTATAAAACATGAATGACTTAGGTTTACTGAATTTGTATATAGGTACAACAGTGCCTTTCATAAGTAACTACTACTTAAGCACAAACCTCAGAATGGTGAAAATCAACCACAGATGAAAAGAAGAATATTGTAAAGTACCAGAGTACATCATAACAAGCAGTATGAGAGGCTCACTTTGTTTCCCAGAAATATAATGTATAAAAGCAAAAAAATAAATAAAAATTAAGCACATAAGTCAGTTTATGCTTTATTAAGTTTGGACCTTCAGCTAGGGAATTTTTCCTTTTCCAGTAAAAACTGGTGATAGTAGTTCACAGAAGAGATTTGTATTTTAATAAAGGTACACTAGAAGTTAATAGACATTTTCCTTATTCAGTGAAGTTTCTGTAACAAAAAATATCTAAAATGAAAGAGATCTGAACGCATAATATTATTCTAAACAATGATATCAAATAGTAATAACAAAATGTTTATTTGCAGTCATTCCTGGAGCTAATAAAAGAAAACGTTATCATATTAACAAATGCAAAATTCACTCTTAATAGTATCACAGAACCAGAACAATCACAGCTAATCTGCCAATAAATCTTTACCACAAAAATCATTATTCCTAAGCTGAAGTTTAACCCAAAGTGGCTAACTTATTAGGCACCACACTATGTGGATTATCATGAATTGTTAGTGAATACAGTGTGAATATGTGAAGAATGTTTATACATTTTTATGCATTTGTTCTCAGCTCAAATGTATATTTGTCCCTTTAAATGTTTTACATAGTTAAATGCTTAGAATGCAAGGTTATGTATCGAACTGAGAGTCAAACTATATAAGAGTGACGTGAAGTACTATGTTTTACAAGTTTAGCTAAGAAGAAAAGTTTTCCATTTTCACTTATCAATGAAAAAGAGATTATAAGTGAGGTACTAAAGAGAAATTTAGTTGTAGTTATGAACTTCTAGGGACATTGCAGTTTTCTTTTATAACAGAGTTTCTTAATAATGTTTCAATTTCCACAATATGGTACCTACAGACATCATGATAAACAGGAAACAAACAACATCGAGATGTTTTATCTGTTTGTGTATTTTGTGTTTTAATAATGGGTGAAACAGCATAAAATCAGTAAACAAATGTCACTTCTTGATATAATTCTGCAAGTCTTCAAATATGTTTTTTAAAAGTGAAAGTTTAACAAATTTGCTTGAGAGTTTCTTTAAGAAAGCAATTATTTTTGCTACATACCAGTTTACTGAAATCAGTCCTTGGATAGGAATGCTAAAGCTGAGTATCAACAGCAGGAGTATTCAAATAACAAAGGACTGTAAACAGTCGAGAGTCATTCTGGATATAATTAAAAAGAAAACTAGAGTAGACCTTCTGAAACTACATTTACATATTGAAGTCATTGTATTATTTAAGTTTGAACAGCTTATGAACTATAAATTAATAGGAAAAGCTAAGTAGGTTCAAAGATAGAAATCAATATGAAAAGCATTCTTTTTTAATGAAGCAAGTTGTAGATGGAAGATTAAAACAAAGCTTATTCCAGTTATTTGAAAAAGAATTAATTCGCATTAAGGAAGAATGGAAGTTGTTAGGAATTAATCCATATTAAGGAAGAATCAAAGTTGTTAGTAAATGTGGATCAAATATCATGTGTATATTTCACATTTAGACAGAAATGCCAAAATGGAAACATATTTTTTATTTCACTGCACTTATTCAAGCACAACTTCAATCAGTGGATGAGGACTCATAAATTTACCCCAGTCTGCCCCAATTTAGGGGGAAGAAGCATTTAAATAATCAACCACTCCTAGCAAAATTATATCCCCACTATAAAATGAATGGTACAAAATCTCTCCAATAAATTTAGAAATAATGGCTAGGCTTAAAAATGATCTTTATCTTTATTAGCTTGGTAATCACCTATGAAAATATTAAGCGCATGAAAGAAAGTGAAAATATTAGCATAAAATGAAGGATGAGTCAGGATTCTAGAGCAAGAAGCTGGGAAATTTTAGATTTAGTTTATACTGGATGTAGCTTATGCTCTGAATATTTTAATAGTCTTGGAAAAACTGAATTTTGAAACTAAAAAAGAATCCCTGGGATTCAATAAACTCCATGCAGGAATAGTGCTATTCCTGCATGGAGTGGTTCATGTCTGTGTAGCCACAGTAGTGCATCTTGCATATTCAAGAAGGCATGTTAATGATTAGGCTAAATGGACACGAACTGTGAACAAGTGCAAGGGGCATGTTCAAGTAGTGCACAGACTGTGAACATGCCCCCTGCACTCAGAAAGTGCCTTACAGCACTTTCTAAACATGATCTGACATAGTATTAAAGAATTTCTTGTAATATTATGCCAGTATTTTAGTGTCCACAAACACTGAAATAAAATAAGTGATCATTTCAGTGTCCGCAGACACTGAAATACATACGGCAGGAAAGCAATACAGGCCGTGTGTGACAGGTTCCGTGACACACCCCCTGCATTATAAAAGTGCCGTATGACACCTTTCAACCTGCTAAAGCAGCAAATGTGTACAAAGGCACAAATAATCAGGGATAAAGTGCTAAAAAGGGACACATCTTAAATATTGCCCTCACACACTTAGAAAGTTGATAGAAAACAGGTCATGCATTAGCAGAAATGTCCGAAGGATGAAAGTCTGAAAGTCAAATGTATGCCATTATTCCTTGACAGCAGTCCATGTGGACAATGGAACAAATAATGGGGGGACAAAGCAGTAAAAAGGGACAGTACTGAAATATTGCCCTCACAGACTTAGAAAATTGATAGAAAACAGGACATGCATTAGCTTGGATTTCCAAAGAATAGAAGTCTGAAAGTCAAATGTATGCCAATATTCCCTGACAGCAGTACATGTGGACAAATGCACAAATAATGGGGGGACAACGCACTAAAAATAGGGACACTACTTAAATATTCCCTCACAAACTAAGAAAAGTGGATAGAAAACAGGATACGCATTAGCATGAATTTCTGAAGGCTAGAAGTCTGAGCGTCAAATGTATTACATGAGTTCCTGACTGCAGTCCTCAATGACTTGTCAGAAAACCACGATACTTACTATATATCATAATAATATAACAAAAATATAAAAAATATATTTTTTACATGCTAAGGAATGTTTAAGCATAACTAAGTGAGTGTGCACTTTATCGCCCTCTACTTAGCATTGCTTAAACATCCCATAGGAGATAAATAGAAATATAGAGGTGGCATTCCTAAACTGCGATAGTGTAGTGGTTAGAGCCCAAGCTTTACATGCAAGCTTTCATGGCTTGACTACCAAGAGAGGCAACGTATTTTTATATGGGAAAGCAGTGTTAAAATTATTTTTTCAACTTAAAGTACATAGTAACTGTGTTTTGTCAACCAGGTTAGCAAAGCTGGTGTAAAATGGAAGTGTGAGTGTATGTAAGATGTGAAATCACCCATGTATACACAAGTGTCCCCTACAGTATAGTCACACCCCTTGCTAATGTAATGAAAGCACATAGAGGGATGTCATGTAAAGTAAATCATATACACCTACTAAATTAAGCCATCACCCTGATATTTTTTTAAATGAAAGGTGAGCAATGGTCACCAATGCCCAGCTATGCTTACCAGGTTTAAGCATCATTTACACACGACTGCTAAGCAGCAGGTAGCTCAGCTAAGCAGATTTGCCCATTGTTAAGCAGTGCTCAGCAATTACCTCTTTAAGCACTGTTCAACCCAGCTTAGCAGGCTTGCGTGTTGCTAAACTGTGCTTAGCGTTTTTTAAATGGTCTAATGACGGCAAAGGGTGGGAATATGGCCTTATTTAAACCATGCAGGTGGGACTACAGCCATAACCTGTTTAGTTTGATCTCTGCAGGAACATGTCTAGCATTAGAGAGAGAGAGCATGCTTTCAGGAGCAGTGCTGGAGCATTTAGGAGTCCAGGGTTATGGCTGGATTTCTTGTCAAAAACCATGATGAGAGACTACTGCGGGACCAGTACTAGGTCTCACAATACAAAATGGGGGCCTGGGACCATCTTGCACATCATCTCACCAGTGCTACTGGCATTCCCCGGACTGATGAGCAGGTACGGCACCACTATGCTGACCTAAAGTGGAGCAAGAGGGCACTCTTGTTCCGTTGGATCTAAGATGCATGGGCACAAAATGCTCCAGCAGTGAGTAAGTATCACTTTCAAGTAGGTTGTAGCTAATACTAGCCTAAGAATGAGATAGACAGGTATGTATAATATTTGTTTCTGTTCTCTATAGCTACAGCAGAGAAGGCTATGAACATCGAAGCCCATGGTGACAGACTGCTGAGGTTGCACTGACAGGCTGGTGAGTACAAATCTATTTTGCAGTATATTGTTCAAATAGCTAAGAAGGAGTACATTGCTTACTGCTAGTAGCTATACTGTTAATGTGTGAACTGAATAAATTAAAATGTTTGACAGACTAATACTGATGTTCAATAAAACTACCTAAAACAAACTGTTGGGTTTATTCTGGTATGTTGTTGTAGACATTTAGCATGTATACAGATTCTTCATGGCAAATGTGGCTGTGACAGCATACATTAACTGAGCTTATTCTGTGAACCTGCTGTAAGAAAACTATAGATGGTGGGGCTATAAAGCAAGATATAACTGGAATGTGAAATATATACTGCACTAAGCTCTGAACCCTGAATAGTAATGTATAAAGGCTTAAATTGTGTTCCATCCAGCACTGCTTTGGGTTAAACATTATAGTAAGCCAAAGAATGAATGCACGGTACAATAACTATCTGTCATGCATGCATCAAAGGATTACAATTTCATACTGTCTATCCATGAGACTATATGAAACCAGAAAAACTCAAAACAGCAGTTCCCTAGTAACTCAGTGTGATGAGAAATAGCTTGGTTGCTAATTTTGCACATTCAGACATGGTTTGAATCCAGGGAGTACTACTAAGATGTGTGCATATCTACATGCAAGGAATCAGGAATACATGTAAAAACAGTCAGGTAGTGTTAACAGATATTTTCTCCGCAGGTTGTACAGATAAGGAAATGTTGGTAGTAGCTGTATGAAGGGTATACTAATAAACTGTGTACAACTGTTCAACTGTCTCACCACATGCCGGCAAATGACAGCAGGGTAGGTAAATACAACATGCACTCTTCCCGATACATGTGTCTCAATTGTCTCACTGTCATGGCTAGTGGTCACTGCTGGAAATAACCCTGGACACAGATAGGAAACCAGTTGAAATATACTAGTAGCACACTCTCATGACAGCACTGCAAGGTACCGCTCCTGTGCCAGATATGTAACCCTGAGATGGAAGAGTCCACTCTAGTCATATACCCAGAGTTGTAACAGTTTCATCAAACCATTCCAGACTGACAGTTTAATAGGTATGTTTGTACCACAGAAGCTATGGGCCATAGGCAAATGTAAAGTGAGGGCAGACCCATAGAGTATTGAGCAGCACTGTTGTGGAAAATAGAAGCATAAACAGTTGTTAATGGACTTTTTGTCTCTTCCCCCACCCCTCATCTGGATCAATACTAAAATTCATATACTATGGGTATGTTTCACTCCAAACCTAATGTTGGGACTTGTGTTATATTATTGTGCATATATCTGAGTGTTTGCTTGTTAACATACCTTGTTCAAATACCATTGTTGGTGGCTTGTTGCTATCAATATTATTGTCATGCTGTTACAATGCATACTGTTGTTCCATTTATGCATGTGTTCATTTTGCTATTCAACTGATTCAAATCTGTTTTATGGGGTTAATTGGAACACTCATGCATGCTGTTATAACTAATCTGGAAAATGTGTTGTTCACGACTAACCAACATATTATTTAAAACCTCAACACTATAGCATGTTTGGGAAGGCAGATCCTGGTGGATCTGCCTGTCCCACCTCATTTGGATGTGGCACCAGCCCCAGCACATCTGGGACCCAACCCAGGCCTTCCTCGTCTACTGGTCCTGCACCACCTTTGGGTGGAATCACCTCAGGGGACGGGCCCAGTCCCCCCTGGGAGTGGGAGCGGACAGGAGACTGTCACCCACGGTGAGGTCCGGGATTTGGTGCACAGTGCCATCCAAACAGACTTGGGTGGGCAGCTGCACCAGATTGAGGGATACCTGGTGCACCTCGAGAGGCAGGACACCACTCCTGTCCAGCCCCCAGCACAGCCACCTTCGGCGCCGTGAAGGTACAATGGTGACTGCCCATGGGTGGGGACCTCCCACCCAATATATCCATTTGGGGGCTCATGGGCTTTGGATTCTTAACCACCCTCCCCATCAAAGGTGTTTCCCCCTCATGTGTCATATACCACCCCTGTCTGCTGTCTTATCTGTCTTGTCTGTCTGCAAATGCAACCTATCTCACCCAATCTACCTCCCCAAACCTACCTACAGCCCTTCCCCAACATCCCACTCTCACCTTAAAAAAAGGTCATCTATCCTGCAAAAAAATTGCCCCATGCATAGCTCTACATTTTGCCCCTATTTACAGTGAAACTAATCAATCAACCCACTGATTACTCTGCAAATGTCTGTCACCAACACCCCTCCCTTTGGGATCTGAGGTTGTAAATTCCAAATTCTATGCATGTAATGCACAGCTGTTGCTGCTGAAGAAATATAGAACTATGGTCCATTGCTTCACCCATCCTGCACATCCCCAGCTGCTTTTCATAAAGTTTTACCTTCTGCTTGCCCCATTTCACCACTTTCCTATCTCCCTTTTTTCTTCTCTTCAAAGAAAATTAGGGTGGTTGTAAGTGGGAGTAAGCAGTGCTAAGTGAAGATAAGAGGATTTTTTTATCCACTTCTTAGCAATGCTTAGCACTGTGCAAAACTACAAAAACCCACTTACAACTGCTTAAAAGTGCCTTAATCACTCTGTCTCCATCAGCTCTTGTTCTGCCCTGCAGCAAAATAACCAGCCCTGCCAAGTCTTAAACAAGGAATGCTTACACTACAATCACAGCAACGTACCAATGCACCATCTGAGCTGTGGGAATCTGTAATGATTTTACAAACATTTTACTCATTATGGTCATTTAATATTAATGAAGAAAAGTAAACATTTCCTAGTCTGGAACCCAGGACCCCATGCACAACAATCACAGCAACATATCTCTTCACCATCTGAGCTGTAGGAATTTGTAATGCACAACAGCCATTCAACATAAGGGGGAATTATATATCCATAGTACTGTTATAGACATATATATGTATATGTACATACCAATATATATATGTATACATATATATATATATATATATATATATATATACAATTCTCTCTCTCTCTCTCTCGATATATATATATATATATATATATATTTTGCTACACACATATATATATATATATATATATATATATATATATATATATATATATGTATGTATATATATATATATATATATATATATATATATATATATATATATATATATATATATATATATATATATGTGTGTGTGTGTGTGTGTGTGTGTGTGTGTGTGTGTGTCATACAGAGATATATACAGACAGATAAACAACCTCTTACTGCAACATATCTGCAAAAAGCCTGACAAATGGGGTGGGGTTAAAGGGCAAACAATGGTGACATATTTGAAATATGGCTGTCATACACATAAGAAGTCTGTTATACTGGCATGGTGTGCTTTTACATACAATGCCAGAAAGATTCCAGGTCTGAAACACAAAGAAATGTCAAAATTTACTGATGTCAATGCTCACATCATCCCAGTGATTTCTCAGAAACCCACAACTGTTGTGGCCAACAGACAAAACATATGAGCCACACATCAGGACAGTGTCTATACATCTGGACAATGGAGATGTATGACTGCAGTCATGTAACAGAATGGAAAAACCCATGACAGCTGCCAACCATGTCACCCAGCACCTTCTGAACCATAGTAAGACCAACATGACACTAACCCAAATCAGCTCTGGCCAATTACCCATGTATATCCAAATATATCATGCACTACAGGGATGGAACCATAGTGAAAAGCAGATAGTGGTGTATAAATGTCTGCCCACAACCATTTGCACCACAGTCACGGCAACATACCAGTACCCCAAATGAACTCTAGAGTAGAGCAACTGCTTCAACAAACATATGATGTTTCCCAGTCACACAATACACTGAGAGATACTGGTGCAGCTCACAGTGTACTGGGAATCCTGAGTTGCTACAGGACCTCTCTCAGTCTGCCCCAGCAAACATACACACCTAATAGACCACCACCAGCCATAGCAGCATGCACAATCAGATAGAAAAAGGATCTGTGACACTCACATCTGCTACTTTCCCTACCCAGCCAAACAAACATCTACACACAACACTGCTACACAGTCTTGGCATTTGCTTCACAATGGCCAGACATACATAACTTTCATATGTATAGATTTGCACAGAATGTCTAGGGTGTGAGATCATGTTCATGGCCACTGCCACATACCACTTCCAGGAGTCTGCTATGTTAATGGGATGAGACCTTTAGTGCAGTAAATAAATAATGATATCACATACCCCTGACCCTCTTACTGCAAGACATCTGGACAAAGCATGACATACTTGAGGGACAGGGACTGGAAAGACAGGCATAGATAACATAATGACGAAATGGTAGACAGTGTCACAGCCTTTGTTGTAACATAACATCCCTGAATAAATTGATGTCTGAAACACCAATGGATGTCAAGAATTACTCTGACCACAATTCTCATTGTATCCCACTGCTTCTACAAAAACAGATGTGTTTGAGGAACAGACCAAACATAACAGGCAAACCCCAGGGCAGTGTGTGGACATCAGGACAATTTAGAGGTATGTCACAGCCATATCACTGTCATACATCAATTATCACAGAAAATGCATGTCCACATGAATCCTGTTAAATTACAACCCTCTATATGTATAACAGCATTACTGACTTACAATCTGTACCCAATTCTGGTAACCAAATGGGTACCTAACTGGCCCAATGATAGTAGCCACTAAGTCAAAAGTACAGTCGTGACTGGCCACAAGTGGGGACGTAAGTCCAACCATATCCATATGGGGGCTCATGGGCCTCTGATTCCTGAACACCCTCCCCGTCCAAGATGTTCACCACCCACGTTTGTCATATACTGCCCCTGTCTGCTGTTCTGTGTGTCTTGTTTATCTCCCTTCCCATCCTACCTCCTCAGAACGTACCAACAATTCTTCCTCAACATGACACTCTCTTGAAGCCAGGACACTGTACACTACAGTCAGTGCAATGTACCACTACACCATTTGAGTGGTAGGAATTTCTAATGCTTTTTCAAACATATCATGCAGTAGAGTCATTCAACAATAGGGAAAAAGCTCTGTGGAATCACTGAGGTTTTTTATATATATATATATATATATATATATATATATATATATATATATATATATATATATATATATATATATATATGTATGGAGACAAATATATATATTTTATATATATATATATATATATATATATATATATATATATATATATATATATATATACACACACACACACACACACACACATTAACACATATTCATGTATATATATATATATATATATATATATATATATATATATATATATGTATATATATATATATACTTATAACATGTAATGCACTGATATCTCAATACCATACTTCTCAACCTGTTAGCACAAGAAATCTTGGCCAAGGCTGTAAGAATGGGGAGGGGGTCAATGGGCCACAACTAGAGGCATATTTCAAATATTGATCTTAGAAATGTAGAAAGTTGCTCAAATGGCAGGGTTTGTTTCAGCATACATTTTCTGAAGGATATGAGGTCTGGAACTGAAATCATGTCATCATTTACTAACAGACATCCTCAGATCATCTCATTGATTTACCAGAGAAATTAGAATAAATCATGGAACAGAGACAAGCTATGAGAAATAAACCTGGATGTTCTGCAACGACCCAGGCATTTGAGAGGTATGCTCAGAACACCTTAGTGCATGAAATCTGGACCAAGCCTGACAAAGTAAGGGGAGAAAGCCATGTCAATAGGGATATGTCTGAAATACCTGACTAGATAACCCGAGAAAGTCGCTACAGTAACACCATCTGTTCTAACATATATTGACCGAAATAGCACAACTCCAACATTTAATTGCTTCTCAGTAGTTAGTGCCTGAAATCCTCACACCATCCCACTGATTTGTCAGACATACACAACAGTTATGGGGACCAGTCAGACAACTGGACTTTCTACGAATATCTGGACATAACATGACGGTATGGAAAGTACACTGAACTGCTTAGCATGTCACCAAGCACCGTCCAAACTACAGTCAGACTGACATAACACTACCCCAAGACAGCTATGGGGAATTACACATGCATTTGCAAATATACCAGCGACTATAGGGAAGTAACAGTAGTGAAGAACCATCACCGGTGTGAGCCTGCATACCCAGAACCAATTTCAACACAGTCACAGTGACATACTTGTAAGCCAAATGAACAGTATACTATAATGACTGAGTACATATCATGTTTAACACTCACACAGTATCCCTACATATACCGCCCTGTGTCACAGAGTGTAGTCTGACTCCTGTGGTGGTACATAACTTGTCTCAGTCTACCCCTTCAATCATATACAGCTGATAGACCACCAGAAACCGAAGCAGCATGCACAGTCAGATAGAAAAGGAGCCATGACACTTAAATGTATCCCCCTCCCTACACAGCACAACAAACATGTACACACTACACTCCTACACAATCCTGACAGTCTGTTAACCATTGCTATACATACATAGACCCCCAACTGTACTGATGTTGAGGCTCTGTCCTCATATATATGTCCCCTTCCTCATAATATGTCTGGCATTCTGCAACATCGCTGGGATGATTTCAGGAAGGAAGGCACTAATTAATGAAATGCCATACCTATCAACTTCTTACTGCATGATATCTGGACAAAGCCTAACATAACTGGGGACTGAGGCCCAAACACAGGGGCATAATTGAAATATTGTTGTTATAAACTGAGAAAGTTGCTGGTGTTACAGAGTTTGTTGTACCATATCTTAACTGAGGGATATAAAGTCAGAAACACAAATGGAAGTTATTATTTACTGACTGCAATACCCGGTATGCTACTGATTTGCCATGGATAACAACTGTCAGTGGAACAGACCAAACATAAGAGTCCAACCTCAGGCCATCCTGCGGATAGCCCTACAGTTGAGAGATACATCAACCACATAACACTGTAAGACTGAGTCCCACACAGAATATCCATATCCACACAAACCCTATTAAAGTAGCATGAATCCAGATGTATAGCAGCAATACTTGCACTCTGTCCCTAAGTCTGGAAATTTCTCCCCAGTTTTTTTTGGCCTGTCACTGCAGTCTAAGTTGTAAAAGGTATTTACAACTACCCTCTGCAATGCTGTTGTTCACACACCTCCATGAAGTCCCCCTCACAGACAAGGAAAACGGGCAATGCCCACATTAAGTACTCAATTATAGGAGTGAGTTGCCATGCCATTGGCTATAGGAATGACAACACAGCTGTTCTGCATGCAATTAGCAAGTAAGGGACACCAACTGGTGCATACGGCCATCAGCTGCTCATGAGCATGACCTACAAAAGGCAAGCTGCTGCCTATGCAGAACTGATGTATACCTTACAGCTGAGGGAGAGAGAGAGAGAGAGAGACAGATAAACAGACACACAGATTGTGAATAAAACAAAAAGACTTGGAAACGTGGAACAAAAAAAAGGTATGTCAAACAGGTAAGCATGTAATGGAATGCAGTTGAGGGTATGTAATAATGGGAAATAGGAATTTAACAAGTATGTCTCAACAAGGCTTGCTGTACTGATATATTGCTGATTAACACCTATGGCTATTGCATCTGGTCTGTCTGCAGTGACATCGATCACAGCTTATAGCCCTGAATCACCCCAGGAAAGGATGGTTCACATATGACTACTACTGGAGTGTTTGTTGGACAATACTGACTGTGACACTGCTAGGCCAGTTACTTGGATGTCATAGATATCCATATGTTTCTTCTGAATACAACTATGATAAACATGTTTGTCTCACAAACCTGAGAGACATATACAGGGTATGTGCATAGTAAAGTACTGCCACAGACATGTGTGTTGAACTGCATGTGATATACTTAGGTCATACCACTCAACTGTCCAGTGTTACAAATACTGACAATATGTGTGGCTTCCATTTGTAGTCATTTACTCATAAGAGTTGGGTTATGTCCCGCAAATCATTGGCACATTTGTGAAGACTGACATTAAAACATAATAGCATACCTATGAGTGTCAAACATCCTCCAGGGTATTTCTGTGTATGCAAAGCATACTGTGCTATCGACTGACTTAAGTGTATTACAGCAATATTAACAAAGTGTCAGTAACTTTGGCCCATTGCCCCCCATTTATGTGTGCCACCTCCAGATGTCCTGCTCTAACAGGTTGAGAGGTATGACTGAGCAGGAAGACTGTAAATACAGACTGCCATACTGACATAAACAGAAATGTTTACCAGGTATTACCTGTGCACATGTATGTATGAGTAGGTGTAGCTGGAATCCTCAAAACAACAAACATGATATGAAAAATGTCAGGTAAATAAGCTATACATGATGTGCATGTGTGTAATCTTAGTTTCAGTGGATCCAACAGACATAGATTTCCACAGCTACTGGTTGTTGCAATGCCCTGATACAAACATGGGTACTAGAAAAAGCATGATTATCCAGTTGAAATTAGAGGGGTTTCCAACTGTGTTATGACCACATGTTTATGCCTACTACAAACAGCTATATAAGCACCTACATAGCTGTATGGATGCAGCAATACCTGACTTGTAAAACCTGCCACCACCAAGGTGGAGTAATCCCCTTTGGTGGACAGCAACAATACATTATCAGTCACTATATTCACAGTACAAGGACAATTAGGAGCAGGCACCAACTTGGAAGCAGGTCAACATTTGTCTGAACAAGCATATAAGGTCACAGCTGTGTCACTGTAAGGCTAACTATGAGTACAAATTGAACACATCCACCAAGGGCAATCACAAGGCTGTCTTCACATATGTCTTCCATCTCAGAGGCAACAACCCAACCTACCCTGTACTGGTGGTCAACCACACCACATACACACACAGCATAGCTATAGCCATTCTGCTGGAGACAGGTTAAGAGAAAACATCACCCCCCATCCCACCATCAGTATAGGTGGATATGCACAGCACCCACCCTCCCCTCAACATCAGGAAGCATGTACATAATGCCTACTCAAAGACAACAAAATAAGTCTCCATGGGACCTCATAACATCCCTGTCTGCATCCTACATGAACTCAGGCATATGCTCCCAGCTCCATTACACACTGTACTCAAGCAAAATCTGAGCACCACTGCCATTCCATCTGCAAAAAAGATGACCACTGTCATCCCTTTATCCAAAGGAAAAAGATGAATGTTGGATTATGCAGTTTACCATCTCTCACAGGGGGGAACATGACACATCAGGACCAGGAGTGCAATGCAAGCTGATACTATGCTGATAGATGACAGTGGTATGATGTGGTCATACATGGTGGCTAATGATAAAAAATGTTGATGTTTAGTTTCTGTAATGAATGTTGACCTACATATGAGGTCCTGAAATGTGTTTTCCTGTTTATGTCTTCTAGGTGGCATGCCACGTGTCTGTCAGACACAGTACTCTGCAGCTGAAAAATATGCTATCATTAAGCTCATCATCCAGCACCATGGGGTGATGTTTTCACATAGGCCACAGGATCTGAGGGAGTGGACTGCCCTGTGGGATGAGATGGTCCACAGGTTGAACAACATTGGCCACCATGGCCACATATATGATCAGATCAGGCATCATGCAACTGACTTTATACATCAAGCCCAGCAAAGGACTGCTGCCCTGGCAAGGGATTGTAACACTACAGTTGGGGGTCCTGCCACACAGGCCCCACTTATGGCAACAGAGTAGCTCCTTGCCAATCTTGTGGTAGCCTCCACACACCAGCCAACACAAGAAACACAAGTCGTGGAGGCTGGTAGCACCCAGGCAACAGACGAGGAGCGTCCAGTTAAGGCCACAGTGCACATCAATTTAATCATCTAGCAGTCATGCTGGCTTCTGTAGAGTATCTAGATGCATATGTGAGGTCAAACTGCATTTGTGGGTGGGGTTTAGTAATGCACACAAGTGCACATATATGGTGAAGGACAGCAAATTGTATACTATCAGAGCTTGTACTGAACATGTGCAGGAAAGTGACATTCATCTTGTACCAATGCCAAATGTGAGTCTGCTGACAATACCTCTCCCCCACAACTACATAAGTACCTCTGGTCTGAATGTGCGACAGCAGCCTGAAGCCAGTGAGTATGGCATCATCTTGTTGTGGCTCACCAGTACCCCAGGCATGTTAAGGTCATGCATTTTACTATGCACACAACTGTTATTCTGAACCACATTGTGATATCTGCATGTTCACTTGTGGTGGGGTTAACTCCATTGCATCACAGTGGTCATCACAGGGGCCTATTTACAGGAAATGTAACATATCTGTAGCAGACATCATAACCTGTCATTGCAGGAATTCTGGACAAAGACTGACAAAATGGGGGTACAAAGGCCACAAACTAGGGACATATTTTATAAATTAGTGTTATACAATGCATGTAAATGGTGTATACACACACCTGTTAAAATGCCAGGTATATGTGATATACAAAAATGAGATCACAATAAAACATTTCCAAACTCTTCCAAGCTTTCATGTGACCTATAACCTTTGCAATTCAATTGTGAAACAAACAAATCATTAGGGGAACAATTATGACAAATGAAAAAAAGTACAAGAACTAGATGCATAAGTATGCACAGGCTGAAGCTAATACTGTGTTGAAGCAGCTGTTGACATAATTACAACATTACCTCCTCTTGGGTACACACCTGCCATCAATTACAGAGACTCCTTGATTAACAGCAAATAATGGTCAGCTGACCTATCAGGATTTACCTGACATTTCCTCAGTTGCCTGCTATAGCAACAGCCATGGTTCACATAGACCTTAAAAAGCAGCAACGGGATCTCATTTTTGAAAGGTATAAGCCCAGAGAAGGGCACAAAAACATTTCCACAGCATTGCATATACCATGGAACACAGTGCAGACAGTCATCTAAAGGTAGTAGAAATATGGGGCAACAGTGACATTGCAAAGAATGACAACCACGTGAACAAAGTGGTTAGAAAAACATTTTATATAGCCCACCTAAGCATGAAGGGATTCACATCTATATCAGGCGAGGTCATCGTGCCTCTTTACTCATCCCTCATCAGGCCCATAATTGAGTACAATGCCCCTTTTGGTATGTACCTTACCAGACACCAGCAGCAATTGGAAAGACCCCAAAAGTACCTCACCAAGAGGATCAAAGGTCTCAAACAGATGCCATATGCTGCCCGGTTAAAGAAACTCCAGCTCTACTCAGTGGCATACCGCCTGCTCAGAAGCGATCTGTGCCTGATGTATAAAGCCATGTCCAACCCAGAATTAATGGACATGCTGCACCTCAGAAAATCCAAATCCCATTGAGCTACGCACTTGAGAGACTTGAACCTCAGCACTGAAATAAATAGGACATGCTGGAAGGACAGATTCATAACCCAGAGGCTCCCTTCACTCTGGAATAAAATCCCAGTCCAGGTTAGGCAGAGTCCCTCATTGACTCTCTTCAAGAGGAATCTTGATGAGTGGATGGGCGATCATAGGTTTACCCTGGTATCACTTCTGTGTCACTGTTAGACAGAGGCACAGTATACTAACCTCGAAAAAGGGCATAGCAAAATTAATTTAAAATGGGTGGCAAAAGCCAAACACACTCTGGCTAGGCTTATAAATGCCCTAGAGCAGATAGCCTAGTATGAACCTATGAACCTATAAGAAGAGGACATCCCTCCAAATGTGCTGAAAAGACAAGTCCCGAACTGGTCAGGGAGGCTGCCAGGAAACCTACAGCAACACTGAAGGAGTTGCAGGAATCTCTGGCAAGTACTCGTATACTACATGTGACAACAATCTCCCATTTTCACCACATGTCTGGCCTATGGGGTAGGGTTGGAAGACCGAAGCCTTTTCACACACAGATCAGCATTCAGGTCTGGCAAAATTCTCAAGAACAATACGTCAGGTCTCCCAAAAGCATGTGGGAAAACGTGTTATGGTGTAATGAGACCAAGGTTGCACTTTTTGGCCACAATTCCAAAAGATTTGTTTGGCATAATAGCAACACTGTGCATCACCAAAAGAACACCATGCCCATGGTAAAGCATGGTGATGGCAGTGTCCTGCTTTGAGGTTGCTGTTCATAGGCTGAAAGTGGGCCTTTAGCCAAGGTGGAAGGGATTATGAAGAGTTCCAAATACAAGTCTCTTTTGGCCCCAAATATTCATGTGTCTGCTAGAAAGCTGTAAATGAAGAGAAATAATACATTTCCACACAACAATCACCCAAACCAAACATCCATAACAAAACAAATGGCTTCACTGGAAGATAATCAACATTTTGGAATAGTCCAGCCACAGTCCACATCTACATCCAATAGAAAATCTGTGGGGTGCCATAAAGAGGGCTGTGCACAAGAGATGCCCTCACAACAGGGATGTGTACACTTTATTATATCCACTGTAAGCATAGCAGGTTGTCAGTGTAACTGGTTTTGTTTTAACATATATGTACTGCAGGTGTTGAAGAGCGAAACTCAAACCATATAATTAATTAGTGATGTGAATCCTCAGATCATCCAAGTAATGTGTCAGACAAGCACAGGATTTATGAGGAACATACCAAATATATGAGCCACACATCTAGACATTCAGCAAAACTCTGTACAGTTGAGAGGTATGTTCTGTAGGAGTTGGCACTGTGTTATACAGGTGGACAGCAATAATGTGTACATGGCTCCAGTTTGTGCTAGGTGAAGTTCCATCACCTACTAACAAAACTTACATATCCCATAGGTGTATATTAGTAGTAACATTAAGTGGAAAGGACTACACTGCATGATGTTAGGGGTTGTCCAGAGGGTGTATGTTGTGGTCTGACTGAGTCATGAATGTCACCAGTTGGCTATTGTGAGGTCTGTGTAATGCCTTTGTGCCACTTCACCTGTATGTTGTGTGTGTGTGTGTGTGTGTGTGTGTGTGTGTGTGTGTGTGTGTGTGTGTGTGTGTGTGTGTGTGTGTGTGTGTGTGTGAGTGTGTGTACCAGCAAACCTTATAGTGCAGGCATTAATTTACATATGTTGTCTTCCTGTCACAGGTGAACATGGTGGCTGTGGTCCCTCCCACTCAGAATCTATCAGTGTCTCTGCAGACTCTGGCAATGATGGTGGTCATAGAGGGACACAGGTGGGGTTGTCAGCCATCGGCTGGCATCCCACATTCATCCACAATGTCCCCTCACACAGACTCAATACCCACACATACCCCAGCCCAGGCAGCCATAGATAATGGGCAGTTGGCAGGTGGTGGCATGGAACAGGCTAGTGATGACTATGGCAAGTGTGAGTGGAGCCACTAGTCATAGCCAGACTGCAGGCAAGGTCCCACACAGGAGAATGGACAGGGGTGCTTGAAGGAGAACTGCTGCCCATCAAGAGCTGTTGCAAGTGCCACAGCAGGTGTTACCCGACATATTTTGAACTGCCATGGATACATAGGCTCATAATGAACACAACAATAGACAAATACACATGGTTTTGGATGCAACTCTTCCTGACTTACTTGGTGACATGCATGACCTTGTTGAAGCCACACATCAAAATACTGAGGTCATGAATAGATGTGGGGTGAGACCATGGCAATCATTGACCCTGGCATGTTTGTGCTAGAGCTTGTGGTGGGAGATGGTCATTGGCCACATGGATGTATATCAGCAACAACATCAGCTGAGAGTCTACACCTTGACACTCCCATAGTGGCAGTACCATCAGCACTACTGAAGAGGGGGTGCTGCCCTCAACACAACAGAACAGGCCATGGGCACATGGTTCTGGCTAGTCCTGTCAGGGACATGGATCCAACAGACAGCAGTCACCATCAAGAAGCAGTACTGCATTTGGCCTGGTGGTGCGAGTGAGACCCCTGGCCAGACCAGTTCCTTTGTCCATGGCTGGAGATGGTGAACTGTACACCTTGCCTTGTACAGTCCGCAGCTGTCCAACATACCCCTGCATAGGGCAGCCACATGGTGTGACTGTGTGCATACATACACACACACATCACCATCACAGCCAGGTCACCTCTAGACACACACACACACACACACACACACACACACACACACACACACACACACACACACACACACACACACCACCTCTGCATGGCCCATTCATAGAACACCCCTCCAAACACAAACAGATGATGTCAACTGTATATCCCAGCCTAGGCCTCTGGCAAACCCACACAACACCCTGTGCATATGATGATAACTGTGCCACATCCCTGTCATACATACAACTGATGCAGGGGCATGCTAATATGTTTCTGATGCACAGGGTGAATTAAGTACAGTTTAGTTATGTAATGCTGTGTAAGGTGATGCCAGCTTGAAATTGTAATGTGTAAACTTCAGAGTGTGTGTACCTTTTCAGCCATGATGCTTTACTGGTGTTAGTAATGCTGACTGAATGTAGTCTCACATGATGTATTCTGTTTGGTTCTATGTGTCTGTGCATCAGCAGGAGGTGGCCTTGGAGAAATTGGCAATAAAGGGTATGGCAGAGTGGCAAAACATAGATTGTCTCAGAGCCGAGGTA
This sequence comes from Protopterus annectens, assembly GCF_019279795.1. Lineage (NCBI taxonomy): Eukaryota > Metazoa > Chordata > Ceratodontiformes > Protopteridae > Protopterus > Protopterus annectens. Next base: position 503,745,029 of record NC_056741.1, on the reverse strand, counting down.
CAGCTGTGTATGTACACATTTACCAGGTCTGTGCAACACCTATTGCATGTGCCACAGAGCTTATAGGGCTGAGGAGTGTATACAGGTAAGTCCATGGTGGTTGACGTCAGCAGGCCTTGTGAAGTGGACAATGGTAAGTGTAGTGGGTGCAACACACCTCAGATTGTTAAAACCCACATGCCCAAAAGATATTGTGTTGACTAAACACACATATAATACTGTTCCCACACACACAATCACACACAAACACACACGCACACACACACACACACACACACACACACACACACACACACACACACACACACACACACACACACACACACACACACACACACACACACACACACACACATATGCACAAGATCACATTTATCAGTGTTGTGCTTGGAACCCCTACCCATCTAGTTAGTGGTACTACAGCATTATGCGATTATCGCAGGTGGCAAGGAACTAATAGTGTGATGACTGTTCCCAGGTATCTGTAAAGTGAATAACATCATGTGCCCTTGTGAGGTGTGGCAATGGGGTGTGTACTGGGTGTGGAGGACTCATTAGACTGTCACCTATGAGTCTGCACACTCACAAATATGCAATACACACCAATGTACACACAATTGCTAGTACTGACATTAGCAGCCCTGCCTATCATGTTATTCATTCCATACTGTTACAAAATGGTTGCATGTAGTACAGGGCTTATAGAGCTGAAGAGTATCCAGAAATACCTATATGGTGGATGTGAACAGCGGCCTTTGTAAAGTGGACCTTGGGAAGTGTACTGGGAGTACCATGGCCTAAAACTGTAAACCATGGCCACCCACTGGATATAGTTCTCACTCAAACAGACACAAACAGGATACTGTTCTTACATACATACACACACACACACACACACACACACACACACACACACACACACACACACACACTTGCCAGGACTGAGATTAGAATACCTACCTATCTAGTTACTGCTACTACAGTGTTATGCATTCATCACATGCACCACAAAGCTTTCAGGTTGAAGAGAGTCCCAAGATAATTCCAAGGTGAACATCACCAGGCCTTTTATAGTATGGCAGTGGGTGATTTAAGGGTGAGAATGGACCCAAAATACTCAAACCTACAGTTATACTCACTTACACACGCAAATACACTCATACACACATTTGCCAGGACTGAGATTACCAGCCCTACCTATCTTGTTAGTCACTCCATACTGTTGCATAATTCTTGCATGCAGCATGGGGCTTATTGGGCTGAAGAGTGTCAACAGATACCTCTATGGTCGATGAAGACAGCAGGATTTGTAAAGTGGACCTTGGGATGTATACTGGGAGTACCACAGCCTAAAAGTGTAAAACCCACCGCCACAATGGATCTCCTTCTCCCTCAGACACATGCACAAGATACGGTTCTTGCACAGACACATTTGCAAGGACTGAGATTAGAAACCTTACCTAGCTAGTTATTGCTAATGTAGTGTTAGTCATTTATTGCAGGAGACACAGAGCTTATAGTAGGAAGTGTGTCCTACAGTGCTTCTAAGGTGAACATCACCAGTCCTTGTAATGTATGGCAATGGTAGGTGTACTGGGTGAGAAGGTCCTCAAACTGCTTTCATCCACATGTTTACACACTCACAAACTGTTTTACACACTAATGCACAAACACATGTTTGCCAGTACTGAGAGCCATAGGTTCATAGCTTCATAGGTATGTACTAGGTGAA